>NC_038050.1:25322665-25605012 GCF_002211085.1 Panicum hallii | reverse complement strand
TCCCATGGACGCAACCCTAACGGGCTTCAACACGGTACACGGGCCAACGGCCCAAAAGACGGTGACACAGCACCCTATCAGATTCTGGACGCACACTTTTGTTGATGATTCCCGTCGACTCAAAAGGAATTTTGAGGTGGGACCAATGCCATTGGAAGCTCTATGAAATTATGGTCCCAACCATATATAGAACATCCAAATCCGACTCCGTATGTGGCCAGGGCATCAGTTTGGTAAAGTAAGGTTCTGGAATCCGAGGTGGACTCAAATTTGATATTGTTTAGGACTCTAACTTGGGTTGGACGTCCCTCGCTGGTCCTCTCCCCCTCCATGCCTATCTTTGAGTACTCCATCATCATCTCCATGATTCCTAATTATAATAATATTTTAGGTAGCAATCTATTCTCAAAATAAGTAAACAAATAACATAGGAACAAGCTCACCTTGTCTTTAGCATGAATGGTTGTACATAAGTATATCACATACTCATCATCCATGTCTCCCCAAATATGTTATTTTTATGAAAAGAAAATTAAAAAACTATAAAAGATTATTAGAGTTATACAGCTTATCCTAGAAACGAAGACTCCAAGCTACATAAGCAATCGACCGGGGATTGCGTAGGCCTAGAACTTAGCATCATTTCAAAAGACTTCACATCACTTTCTCTCTGAGCAGCAATTATAACAAGCGTGAGCACACTTATAGTTGGTACTCAGCAAGTGTTGGGAATTATATGACATGAAGGCCAAAAGCAAGGAAAGGCCGACCGACTTACTGCGATAAGAAATTTTAGTTCAATATATAAGTTCATACCAAAACCCACATTAAAAAGAAACAGAACAGGTATAACAGAAATATAACCATAACCATAACCATAGTCTATGATTTAATTCCTCTTCAAGTTCAATTATCATATGAGGATCCAAGTCGCTCTTAACTGTGAGCACGGCTGATATATCAGTTTTCACTCTGCAGAGGTTGTACACTTTACTCACAACTCGTGTTTCCCTTGATGCCCGGGTTTGCAAGGCCCTTAAACAATTCTGAGGTGAGTGCTAGGGATTCACTACGAGGCCTTTACAAAGATTCCATAACTTACAACGGTCCGCTAAGGTTTCAGCCGCAGTGGTCATAAACCCATGTTTAATCAAGGAAGTTCAAAAGAAACTAGACACATCATTAGTTTCGGATCCATCATATTATGGACACATGCATACATATAAAGTAAATATGTATATTTAGAAATTCATTAGGACCGGGGATATGATCAAGGACCAGTTGCCTTCGTCAAAGTACTAATGCTGCTCAGGAATGTCTTTAAAGCCTTGCGCTTGCGGACCTTGAACTGGGCACCGTCTATCGCAACACACAAGTACATCCAAGCAAACAAGTATAATAAATAAGAAATAGTACACCAAACAATATAAACAGAGAAAAACAACATCATAAAGCTACTGCATACATCGCAAGGGTCGCGTGAGCGCGAGAATCGATGAAAATGGAGTTAAAAACGGAGAAGTTATGGCTAAAACTTGATTCTAGGAGCTTATTTGTCACAGATTTGAAACTAGAAGGGCTCTGAACAAAAAACAGAGGCGGGTTCTATTTTAGAAAAGGATAGGGGCTAAACAGAAGAAAAAGGATCTCCTTGTGAATATTTTTGAACTGCCGTGGACTGCGGGTTGATTTCGATAGAACTCAGGGGCTAAAGTGCAAAAGATACTAGGGTTGATCGGTATCAGGTTATTTGGCCCCGGTCTAGATCGAATCTAGACCGTCAGATCTAGATCAGATGGCCGGGAGCGGCTGGCGGCTCGGGATAGCGGCGCTGGACCCCGGATGCGAGGGCAAGCAGCGGCGGGCGGCGGCAGGCTCGCCGGGGAATCGTGTAAACGCGATTCCGACCATGATTTCATCTCGGGCATGGCCTGGGAGAAAGAGAGCAAGGAGGGGAATGCGTTTAGGGGCTTGGAATGGGGCATCGGGGAGTAGGGAAGGTGGACGACGGCGAGGCGCGGCACTGCAGCGACGGCGAGCAAGCATCACGGCGGGAAGGGGAGAGGAAGAGGGAAAGCAGGCCGGCGAGGACCCTTACCCCAAGGCGGAACTCCGGCGGTGGCGGCTTGCGGCCCCAAATAAGCGGCGAGGCAGTGAAGGCGACGGCGACTGACGTGCGGTGGCGGCGGACTTGTGCGGCTTAGGGTTTTGCAAAGCGAGGGCGGTGGCTGCGGGTTTTGTGGGACCGAGGGCACACGCGGGCGAGGCCATGCCACGGCCAGACTCGTGCGCGAGTCCGAGCCTGGCTCTAGCTTGAGGAAGGGCCCGAAAGGTGGGTCCTGCCTGTCAGCGAGAGAGAGGCGCCGGTTGGGCTGGGAAGAAAGGGACTGGGCTGGCTGGGCTGCGCGGGAAGGGAAAAAGAAGAACGGCTGCTAGACTGGGCCTTGCGGGAAGAAAGGAGAGAGGGGAAAAAGAAAGAGGGAGTGGGCCGGGCCAAAGAGAAATTGAAGGAGAAAAAGAAATGCATTTGAATGCATTTGAATTTGAATTTGAAATCTAAATCCAAATG
This sequence comes from Panicum hallii, assembly GCF_002211085.1. Classification (NCBI taxonomy): domain Eukaryota; kingdom Viridiplantae; phylum Streptophyta; class Magnoliopsida; order Poales; family Poaceae; genus Panicum; species Panicum hallii. Next base: position 25,602,443 of record NC_038050.1, on the reverse strand, counting down.
AAGACAAGCAACAAAACAATGCAATGCGGTATGAAATGCACAAAATCTATATTTCCTTATATTTCATTTCATGGTTAAGTAATTTACTGTTATTTCACGGTAAATGCTCTAAAATCAAAATATTTTGAATAAAAACCTTATGCACCTGAAAAGAATCTAGCAAATTTACTTAGGTTCCTCATTTGAAAATTAGGGTGTTACAACTTTCAAGCCACGTGCGGGATCCAGAGCCACCGGGAAGTAGAGAGCTTTTGTAGAGTTGGATCCCCCTAAAACTTCAATGGCGATGGGAGTAGCAACGAAGCCACTGGCCCGGGTCCTGCTTACCGTCATACTTGGGGATTCCGACTAGTTTGAAGTCCTTGGGGTAGGACTTGTCAGTGATGCTGGTGGTGGAGGCGGGGAAACGGTCACCGTCATCGTCATCGTGGTACCTGCCGGGACGGTCCCTTCTCCTCACTTCAATAACAAGCCGTGCGTCGCGGCCCTCATTGATTTTTTTGTGAGGTCGACCGTGGGAGCATCATGAAGGTTGGCCACGAGTAGATCTTGGCCGTGGTGCCTTGCCCCCTGCTGGTTGTGGGGGTTGTTGTACTTCTTGTTCGATGTTGCCACGCGCGGACGGGTGGCCCTCATTGCGCTGGCGGTTGTCGTTCCTCCGACTCCCGTGGCCTCCTCCAGGGGTGCGACTGACCAGCGCAATATCACCATGTGGCTCAGACCTCGAGAGCTGATTCTGAGTGGAAGACACTAGATGTTTCCCATCGTGTTGCATGAGCGCGTGCTGGGTCAAGTACTGCAACCTTTGTATCTGAGGATTGGATGGGAGTTGTTGAGCTAATAGTGCTGCTTCTGCGATGGTGCTAATCGGCATACGGTACTCGCAATCCACGACTGCTGCAAAGGCATTGTTGAGATCCCTTGGTTCGCGGGTGCGGTTCTATGCATTGCGCTTGCGTTGAGCGCGCTTCGCGTTCTTTGCCCATCGGATCCTTCGGTGCTCCTCGTCTTCATCTTGGGGAGCATCTGCTGTGGGCTCATTAGCTGAGATGTCCGCGAGTTGTTCGTTGTCGTACAGGGTGCCCAGCTCATCTTCTTCCATGTTGTGAAGGGAGACCATGCAGACTTGTCGATCCGGCGAGTGGTTAGACCATAGGCTATACTCGAGTAGCTCTGTGTTACTCACTCCTTCTTTAGTGATAGGAGAGAGAGGTCTACCCTCTTGGAAGGGTGGTTCCTGTGTGAAGGCCACATGTCGAGACTCATAATAGAGTAGTTCGGAGGGCTCAAAGCCCTACTAGTACACGAAATGTCCTTGCAGCATTGAAGTGATGGTTAAACCCAGAAAGTTACCAAAAAAGATTCGGTGTGGCCGTCGGGTTGCGAGTGGTTTTCAAGGGCGGGGGCCGCCCGACGAGCGGTGGTCACTCATCTCGTAGTCCTTTTCGGATCCGGCTTGAAGGTATAGTACTACATGGGGAGTACTCTTCGTCGAAATCCGAGTAGACATCAAAAACGGGGGCCTCCCGACAAGCGGTGCCCATGTCCTTGATCTTGAGCAATAGATCCAAATCCTCCTCCAAGTCAGAGAGGGATTTAGATTGTGAGGTCTTTTTCGATTGGTTTGAACCCGACCCGAGTAGATCTAGCGCGTCATGAGTGGAAGTCATGTTGAAAAAAGATATCTTTTCGATCTGCTGGCCCAGATCGGGAAGCAGCATGTCGTCGAGGTTGTCAATAAAGTCGTCTATATCGCTGCTTGAAGTTGATGAAGAAGCCTCCATGTCCTTGGAGTTGGCTAGGTGGCTGTTGAAGCCACCCAAACCATCAGCGACGCAAATCCAGGAGCCGAAGATTAAGGTCGTGCCCTCGTCGAGCACAGTGCTGATGAAGTTGAATGATGCCATTGAGTTCTCCGGTGGATCTTCGATGAGCACCCCTACCTAGCGCGCCAGCTGTCGGTGTTTTACCGCCACGCCCACCGAGGGATACCCCTTATCAGGAACTCGAAGGTGCAAAGGAATGCAAGATTTTAGATAGGTTGGGGCCGCTGAGAGCGTAATACCCTACTTCCTATGTGGTTTGGATTGCCTTTGATTATGATTGTCCCCAAGGGGGTCCCTTATATAGTCTAGGGTGGACAGGTTTACATGGAAGTCCTAGTCAGATACGAGCCTAAGAGTCTTGACCGAGTACGTCTCGGGTCATCTCCTACCATGTCCGACTATTCTAACTACTGCATGAGTAATCCTACTACATTACGAGTAGTTACAATAGATGTAGAGTGTGGGTCATGTTCCATCCCGTATCCTAGGTGAAGCGTGCCACGTGGGCAGTCCCGTGTGCTCAGGTCTGACAGGTACCCTGAGTAAGAGCTAGGAACTCATTGAGCTTTCTTTCCATCAATCCTTGTCAAATATGGTGTGCCCTAAATGCATTTTTAAACTCATCGCAGGTGACGACGTGGTCAGCCAGAAGCATTGCAAAATAGTTGTCCAACCATATACGTGCAGTACGGCAAAGTTGCAAATCGAGCTTTGTTGGCTTTGTTGGCTTCAGGACATGGCAGTGTCGATAAGGCAAACTTGGATTCAATGGTACGAATCCAAGCATTTGCATCTAATGGCTCCTCCATCTTGTTAAACAGAGGGGGCTGCGTTCCAAAAATTCCGGGTAACCAGCAACTTGAGGTTGGGGTGCATTGTGCACACCACGCTGCTGATGATGGGGTCGCTGCCCCAGAACAATATGTCAGAGCAACTCGGTTTGAATGGCCATCACTTCTGCCAGACTAGTTGGCAGTGGCGGTGTCTGTTGCGTCCAGCTGCCGCTAGCTCCGAACCCATCAGGATTGCCACGTGTTGCCCTAAACATTTGAAACATGGATGTTTATCATTAGCAAAGGCTTCACCATGATTCAAGAAGATAGTACGGGAAGATTGTGGCAGAACCGCCTGAATTACACCGGCTCAAATACGCAAGTCCCTTCTCAAGGGCTCCAAAGCACTTCAAATAGTGTAACTCATTGGTCTGTCGGGTCTCCGCCCGATACAACCACGGTTCAACAGGATCGAAGCAGGTTTACGTGGCACGAAGGCGACTTTACAACCACAGTACAGCTCATTACTTTTAATTTACAGATAAGCAAACATTATTACAAACCCTGTTCAACTGCAAATAAAACTTATACAAACGGTGTTTAAACCGACAAGCTAGACAGCTTGTCCATGTTCACAGCGAAAGGAAAATAAACACGCGACTACTTTCGTCGCAAAGGTTGACACCATGCTCAGCCCAAGGCCTAGTGTCACTCAGGAGGGTCACTGCCAGCCGGGGACGGATCCCACTCCACGGACCAGCCAAAAGGAATAGAAGTTGGCCATGCAGGGTTGTCCGTGGGGTTCTCGAAGGTTATACCTGCAAATGGTACTAGCAAGACTGAGTATTCTAATACTCAGCAAGGCTTACCCGGGATTGGGTATACTTTAGCCCGTAACTAGACTTATGAAGGCATTGTAAAGGCTCTAGGTTTATTTTCAGCTGAAAAGCAACAAAGAGTATGAACTACTTTCAAATTTTAGCTTTCATATTCTAGTTGATTATCCATTCTAGGTTAGCACCTACACTAAGCAAACAAGGTAGAGATTATCATTCATTAAGATTATTCCAATGTCACACCCGATTTATAAGAACATAAATCGAGCAATCATATATGCGCCAGGATCAAGTCACGCATATATACAACAGATTATCAAGATATCACAACACATGTCTCGAATAAAAGCGTATAAATTATAAAATGAATATCTTTATTACAACTGAATCAAGAATCAGTTCAAGGAATGCGGAAGCGTAAAATGAATACAGGAAGAGCTGGGCGCCACAGGGACGTCGACTGGGAGACAAACGCCTAGAAGTCGTCGAAGCCGCTGACGTAGTCCTCCACGTTGCCGGGCATTGAGCAGCAGTCGAAGATATCCAAGAGAACAGAAGAGTAGAGAGACAAGTGTGAGTACAAACTAGTACTCAACAAGTATAACACAAACTATGAGGCTCTAGGCTAGCTGACTCAACTGCATTAGCTTTTAATCTTGGCAAATTTTATTAAAGCTAATTACTACAAGTGGATGAGTTACCATAACCCAAATTGCATAAGAAATTAATCAGTATTAATTAAGAACTACTGGGACCCATCCAAACCAAAACCACCCGGGGAATCTCCCTCGTCAAAGGTTGATAACCCCACTAATCAGACGGAGGATCTGGGCCGCTCATGACTGTGAGCACAGCTGATATATCAGTTTTACACTCTCGAGAGGTTGCACAACTTTACCCACAAGTCGTGGGCTACGCTAGTTGTTCATCACACTTCCTTAGGTGAGATGGCTAGCAAGCACACTACGAGACCGTTACAAAGGACCACGTTGGTAAGGTGTAACCGCTAAGGATTCTGGATCAGCAACGATGGGGCCCACCTCCGGGGGTACAAGACACACAGCACAGACCAAGCTGGAGGAGCAGGGACCATTGAAGCTTACCACCCCTCTTGCCCACGCAGGTAAGTTACTCCCGAACCAACACGACCTAATTAGTAAGTCAAGACCGTCCCATTCCAGTCTTGTGGTTGCGCGGTTGTCCCAGGTTGTCGCTCTATGAACCCGTCCTTATGGAGAGTGGCCAACCAAGCACTAAGCACCGTGCTGGCCCCCTAAACCATGTTTCTAACAAAAACATCTTTTAAGGACGCACAAACCACTCAAGCACACAGCACAGAGGGCCGGCTCCAGGATTAAGTTGCATAAGACCATTAATCAAATTTAATTAAAAGGATCAAGATTTGTTATAGCGCAGCAACCTAGCACAACTAACCAAAATGCAACCCAAAGGATATATGTAAAGATATAAAGGTGGCTAGGAAGTCCTTATAGGTATACAGTATTAAAATGTAGTATGAAATTGTATTTAAAAAGTGATAGGAGGTTCATGTTATACTTGCCTTCCTCGTACTCTCCCGGCTGCTGCTCGAATTGCTCAGAAGATGGCGGCTCCTGGTACTGACCCAAAGGCTCCGCGTCTACTCACGATCATCAAGCATAGTCCACACATACACACATGCACGAACAATAGCAAGCTATAAGAAAACAGTACAACATTACATAGAAATAGCACACAAAACTAGTCTAAAGCTATTCTACGCGTTACAACGATCGCGTGGATATAAAGAACACCTAAAACGGAGCTAAAACGCAAAAACTACGCTTAAAACAAGATCCAGGGACTAAACCGTAAGAAAAACAGAACTTCCAGGGGTTCTGGGCAAAAACCAGGGGCCTAAACGTAATTAAAGCATAGACTCATGGGCTAGCTCGTGAAAACAAGCGGCATGGACTGCGGGTATGAAAACTGGAAAGTCCAGGGGTCAAAACGAGTAAAACAGGACTAAAGCATAAATACTTTTGAACTAATGAGTACTGCGGGTTGATTTCCCTAAAGGATAGGGGCTCTTTAGCAAAAAACGATGGCTGAACCGGTAACTTCTGTTCTGGGCCCTTGGATTGTCATCTAACGGCTCGGATTAGATCTCTGACGCGAAGGGGTACGCGTGGTTTCCGTCCGTCCGATCGGGATCTAACGCGCCAGGGCCTATCATAATGGAAATCAAATCCCACGCGCCGGATCAGGGACGGACGGCTCAGATTCAAAGCAAGGGTGAACCGGTATCGTTGGTTTTGATCCGCTAGATCTGGATCCAAGGGTCACGATCCAACGAGGCCCCGATCTAATCGCGAGCGCAGGACGCAGATCGGACGGCTCACGGCATTTGGGCGCGGAGGGGGCGGCGCTGGGTCGCCGGAGCTCAGCTCCCGCGGCGGCGCCTCGCCGGAGTTGGCCTATCTCGGTGCTCCGGGCTGGAATCTGGGCGGGAAAAAGGGCAGGGCGGCGCGGCTCAGCACGAGTAACCCACCTAGGGTTTCAGCCGGGCTCGTCGGGGTTCTGTGTGGCTAGTCCACAGGCGACGGCGGCAACAGAGCGCCGGGGATCGTCGCTCCGGTTGTAGAGAAGGCTACGGCCTGAGGAAACTAGCGCAATAGGACCAGGAGGCATGCGTGGTGCTCACCGAGGCGGAAAATTGGCCGGAGGCGTGGCGGAGGGCGATCGTCGACGATGGCGGCCGGCGGGGACGTTCGGTGCTCGTGGGGGTGGACGCCGGAGTGCTCCCTGGGCGCCCTGGCACCTCAGGTCGACGTGTGGTGCTCCTGCGAAGCCTACTGAGGGATTAGCGGGACCGGAGCGGCACCGGCGGTGAGCAATTACGGCAGCGGTAAACTCACCCGCGGTGGCGTTCCAGGAGAAATCCAGGACCAAGAGCAGGCCGGAGTCGCGGGTGGAAGGCGTAGAAGATCCCGGGTGTTGAGGCGACGCAGATGCGGGGCTCGTGCGGCCCGTGGCGCGGTGGAACGGCGCGCCCACGGTGGTGCAGGGGAGATGCTGCGGCGGAGCAGCGTGGAGAGAGGTCCTAGGGTTTGGGAGCGCCACCAAGGGTAAAGTTGGGGACGCAAGGGAGTCCGGGGTCGCCAGATAAAGCCCGGCCGGGGTCTCATCGCGTGGGCCCAGGGGAGAGGAGCTCGCCGGAGTTTTCGGGGAGAAGTTGAGCGCCGGAGAAGAAAGGGGGAAGAGGGAAGGGGCGCTGGCGCGTGGGGCCACCTGGCCAGAGAGAAAGGAGGGGAGGAGAGCGCGGCTCGGGCTGGGGAAAGAAACGGCGCCGACACGCGGGCCCGGGGGACAGCGAGAGAAGGGGAGGGAGGGGAGCGCACGGGGGCCGGCTGAGGGAGGAGTGGGCCGGGGCGCGGCCCACGCGGGGGAAAAGAGAGAGAGAGGTTGCTGGGCCTCGGGTGGCCCATGCGGAAGAGAGGGGAAAGGGGGCCCGAGGAGGAGGGGGAGACTGGGCTGGGCCAAGGTTGCTGGGTTGGGCTGCCTTCTTTTATCCTTTTTCCTTTTCTTCTTTTGTTTTTCTAACTCACTAACTCAAACAATTCTAATTGAATTCAAATACAATTTGAATTTAAACCTATACACTCAACACAAATAAAACAATGCTGCAGCATGAATGCACAAACACTTTAATCCTATGATAAATTTTATTTTCTTGCGTTATAAATTGCTTTAAATGCCACAAAAATTAAAGAAAAGCCTGGAAAATTTATTTAAGCCCAAATAAATTCATTAAAATTAAGGAAATTACCTTAGGGTGTTACAAACCTACCCCCCTTACAGGAATCTCGTCCCGAGATTCGGATAGGCTAGCTAGCAAAGAGATCGGGATATGTCTTCCTCAGCTCGTCTTCTCACTCCCAAGTAGCCTCATCCTCCGTGTGATGACTCCACTGAACACGGCACATCTTGATCTTCTTGTTTCTGGTAACTCTCTCAGACGTCTCCAGAATCTTCACCGGATGCTCGACATAGTCAGATCCTCCTGCATATCTAACCCTTCTATCGGTGCTTGCTCTTCTGGCACTCTCAAGCACTTCTTCAGCTGAGACACGTGGAACACATCGTGCACTCCTGAGAGATTTGGAGGCAACTCCAAACGATACGCCACCTCGCCTTTCCGTTCCAACACCTTGAACGGGCCAATGTATCGAGGGGCTAGCTTCCCTCTCACATTAAACCTGCGGATTCCTCTCATCGGCGAGACCTTCAGGTACACATGATCACCCACTGCAAAGGTCAAATCCCGACGACGAACATCCGCGTAACTCTTCTGACGAGTCTGAGCGACTCTCAGATTCTCTCGCACCTGCTGCACCAGCTGTTCAGCCTCCTCAACAATATCCGGACCAAACACCTGCCTCTCGCCAATCTGATCCCAATACAGCGGAGTCCTGCACTTTCGACCATACAGGGCCTCGAAGGGTGATTTCTTCAGACTGGCCTGATAACTGTTGTTATAAGAAAACTCTGCATACGGCAGGCATTTATCCCAGCTGGTACCATACTGAATAGCATAGGCTCGAAGCATATCTTCCAACACTTGGTTGGTCCTTTCTGTCTGCCCATCTGTCTGAGGATGATAAGCAGTACTGAAGCGCAGCTTCGTATCCAACGAATCGTGCAACTGCTCCCAGAATCGTGAAGTGAACTGAGATCCTCGATCAGATATGATCTTCTTTGGAACACCGTGCAGACAGACAATCCTGGAGATGTACAACTCTGCGAGTCTGGCGCCGGAGTAAGTAGTGTTCACCGGAATGAAGTGAGCGACCTTCGTCAACCGATCCACTACTACCCATATGGAGTTGTACCCTTTCTGAGTACGAGGCAAGCCAACAATGAAGTCCATAGTGATTTCTTCCCATTTCCACTCTGGAATCTTCAACGGCTGCAATAACCCTGCTGGCCTCTGATGCTCTGCCTTGACACGCTGACAAGTGTCGCAGATAGCTACGTACTCCGCAACGGAACGCTTCATCCCATACCACCAGAATCGTTCCTTCAGATCGTAATACATCTTCGTGCTGCCTGGATGGATAGAATATGCTGTATCATGAGCCTCACTCAGAATCAGCTTCCTGAGATCTGCTACATCCGGCACACATATACGACCCTTGTACCACAAGGTACCCTGCTCATCCTCTCTGAAATGAGGAGCCTTGCCAATCTTGAGCAACTCACGAATCTCCTGCAGCTTCTGATCTTCCTTCTGATGCTGCCTGATCTCAGCCTCTAGAGTGGGTTCCACCTCGAACGACGTACCCGAGGTGTGATGCAAGAAACCCAGACTCAACTGCTCAAACTCCTCGCATAACTCCTGAGGCATCTGAAAAGCCACAGCCATGTTAACATAGCTCTTCCAACTCAGAGCGTCTGCTACAACATTGGCCTTGCCCGGATGATAGTGAATCTCCAGGTCATAATCCTTTACCAACTCTAGCCATCTTCTCTGTCGCATGTTCAGCTCACTCTGAGTGAAAATATACTTGAGGCTCTTGTGATCGGTGTAAATATCACAACTCTGCCCAAACAAATAATGCCTCCATATCTTCAGAGCATGCACAACTGCGGCTAACTCCAGATCATGAGTGGGATAATTCAACTCGTGCCGGCGCAACTGCCGCGAAGCATAAGCTATCACTCTGCCCTCCTGCATCAGAACACAACCAAGACCATCCCTCGAAGCATCACAATACACTGTGAACCTCTTGCTCTGGTCTGGCAGAGTAAGGACTGGCGCCGTAGTCAACCTCTTCTTCAACTCCTCGAAGGCCTTCTGACGCTCATCAGTCCAAGAGAAACCCACGTCCTTCTCTAGCAAAGAAGTCAAAGGCTTCGCAATCTTGGAGAAATTCTCGATGAACCTCCGATAATAACCTGCTAAGCCCAGAAAGGAGCGGACTTCCTTCACCGTCTGCGGTACAACCCAGTCAAGCACATCCTTCACCTTTCCGGGGTCCACAGCAATACCTCTCTTGGAGATAACATGACCGAGGAATGGAACCTCGTCAATCCAGAACTCGCACTTGCTGAGCTTGGCATACAGCTTGTGCTCTCTGAGCCTCTGCAACACGAGCCTCAGATGTTTCTCATGCTCCGCTTCTGACTTGGAATATATCAGGATATCGTCAATGAATATCACCACAAAGGTGTCTAGATAATCCATGAAAACCTTGTTCATCAGATGCATGAAGAAAGCTGGAGCATTGGTCAAGCCAAAGGACATGACCGTATACTCGTATAGCCCATACTTGCAAGTGAATGCCGTCTTCGAAATATCCTCAGAATGAATCCTCAGCTGATGATAATCCGAACGCAGATCAATCTTCGAGAATACACAAGCACCCTGAAGCTGATCAAAAAGATCCTCAATACGGGGCAATGAATGCTTGCTCTTGATAGTGACTGCATTCAGATCCCGATAATCGACGCACATCCTCTTCGCGCCATCCTTCTTCTCTACGAGCAATACAGGAAAAGCCCAAGGAGAGAAACTGCGACGGATATAACCCTTAGCTAGCAACTCGTCGACAGTCTTCTTAACCTCCTCATGCTCGACGGGAGCCATACGATAGGGCCGCTTAGCAATAGGAGCTGTGCCAGGCAAGAGATCAATAGAAAACTCAATGTCGCGATCAGGCGGCATACCTGGCAAATCATCCGGAAAGACATCCAGGAATTCAGACACCACGCGAATACCATCCGTGGGTCTGGCCTCCATCTGATGAAGAAATCCAGAAGGCTCTGTGGCACCGATAGTAACCTCCTGACCACCCGGTGCTGACAGAAGAACAGTCCTCTGAGCACAATCTATCCGGACTCCCCACTTAGCAAGAGTCTCCATCCCGAGGATCACATCAATGCCCTTGGAGTCTAGCACCATCAGATTCGCACTGAAATCTACCCCCCTTATGGCCACACTGACTCTGGGACAGAACACATGAGACCTCAACTGTCCTCCCGGTGAAGATACTAACATGCACCTCTTTAATGTGCTAGTAGGAATACCATGATGCTCAACAAAAGACTGGGTGATGAAAGAATGTGTAGCACCAGTATCAAAAAGCACGGTAGCAGGATGGGCATTAACCATGAACGTACCAATAACCACGTTAGGAGCCTCGGCCGCTGACTTGGCCGTCACGTGGTTCACCCTGCCCTGAACTGGGGCCTTGGGCTGAGCTGCACGCCCTTGCTATCCTGCCTGCGCCTTCCGAGGGCAGACGTTGGCGTAGTGCCCCGGCTCGCCGCAGTGGAAGCACACTCGCGGAAATGCAGTGGCCTGCTGCCCAGGAGGAGGAGTGGGCGCTCCCTGCCTCTGAGCTGGTGGAGCCGGAGGCGCTGGAAGCCTCTGACCTTGTCCCGCCTGCTGCTGCTGCTGAGGATGAGGTGGAAACTGCTGCCGCTGCTGGTACTGCTGGGGCGGCCTCTGCTACTGCTGCTGAGGATGCTGATAGCGGGGACGAGTGTTGCTGCCCGAAGAGGATGGAGCCATCTTCCTCTTCTTATCCTCAATCTCCCAGCGCTTGCGCTCGGTGTTGAGAGCCGCGTCAACCAGCTGGTTGAAGTTGTCGAAGCGGTGGTTCAGCAGCGCATACTGGATGTGATCATCCAGTCCCTCCTTGAAATACTCCTGCTTATCGCTATCACGAGCGACGTCAGCAGGGGCATAACGGGCCAGCTGAAGGAAACGGTCACGGTACTCCGTCACCGTCATAGATCCCTGAAATAGCGAACACAGATAGCAAGGATGGAGATTGCTCAATATGTCAGGTTTACGAAAGAAATCAAGGATAGATCAAGCTCAAAAGAATCTGTAGAGAATTCCATTCAAATTTACCTGCTTAAGGGCACGGAACTCCTTCTGCTTCATCTTCATTATGCCCTCAGGAATGTGATGGTTCCTGAAACGCTCACGGAACTGGTCCCACGTGAGAGCATCACGATCCCGAGCTGGGTAGGACTCCCACCAGTCAAGAGCGGAGCCTCGCAGCTGTCCTGCTGCGTACAAAACCCGCTCGCGGTCGTCGCACTGCGCAACAACCAACTGGCGCTCCACCGAACGAAGCCAGTCGTCAGCCTGGAGTGGGTCCGTGGCGTGAGAGAAGGTCGGAGGATGACCTCTCAGGAAATCCGCACGCCGATCACGAGGCTGAGGCGGCGGAGGAGGCGGTGGCTGAGTGTGGATATGCTGCAGAGCCTGAACAGTGTTGTTCAGGGTCGCCATCATCTGCATCTGGAGCTGGAAGAACTGCTCCGGGGTCAGTGGTGGCGGCATCGGTAACGGCTGACCAGTACTCTGGTTGTTCTGCTCCTACGGGTCAGAACCGGAACCGGTGCGCCTGGTGTTCACCATCTGATTGCAACAAACAAAATTTATGAGAATAAGATATGGTGCCGCTGAGGAGATGAAACTTCGATAGGATATAACAGAGAGAAAGGATTATAGGTTTTACCCCCAACGATCTAAATCAAATTTTATTATTTAGTTCAAGTGGGGTTAGGATCAATTTGCATGAACAAGTTTAACTACTAGACTATGCAATCAACCAAAAATCCAAATCAAACATTTGCACAATAACAAACATTCAATATTCACAACTTAGTCAAGTTTTCCACACTACTCGACTAACACCCTCGTTCTAGCGTATTTTCATCGGAACAGCTTAGACTTATAGCTTATAGGGTTAGACACTCAGGCCAACGTCTACGGAAAACTCAAACTATATCTCAAAAAGATAGGTGAGATAGCAAATCAAGGGCTTAAGACTCAAGGAATAGAAGCAAAAATGAATGTTTGGGTTTTGTGGAAGCAGAGCAAGCGAAAAGAAATCCCTAAACTCGACCCATTTCTATCTAGGCTTCGTCCTACAGTCGACACGGCTCTGATACCAATCTGTCACACTCGATTTATGTTCTTATAAATCGGGTGTGACATCCAACAATAGTTATACTTCTTACTCTACGTGGCAAAAGGGATAAGCAGTCTCAATCTTCGTGAGAAACGGACGATTCTGAATCGAATTTCAACCTTGCAAGGGTAAATCTAACTCACACGCTTGGAACATCCAACGATAGTTCCGAAGCAATCGTTTGCCTTTCATTCCGACGCATGGACAGGGCACCACAAGCGACTGTAGGACCGTACGCACACCAATTGTGCAGGACATACGTCTGTAGCGCGACTACATGATCCTGTATTCCTGTCTGCCTTGCAGAACGTACTCCCACACATCGGTGCGTGTAAACATAAAATAAAGATCGAGTGGTGGGAGGTATGTCTACTTGCTGGGCCGATTGGTTACTAGGCTTACCGCTTTACCATATTTTGCGGTATGTGGCTAGTACTTTCAAATACTTAGCCACCACTACCACACATATCGACCTTATCAACTTTTAACAAAACAGACAGGGTAAAACTTCAGGTCATAATACAGCACATGACCCTGTTCGTCATCCTTATAGTGATTGCAGGATAGTAAACATTCAACTCCTATATCGCGCGAGCGATAGGAAATCACTCGACTTTTACCGGTCCTATTAGCGGAGCATCTATCCGATAAGGACTCAGATACAATATGTTGGTTCTTAGGATTTATGCAGCTAGGGTTTCATTACAACTCCTAGACGTAATGTATAAATAAAGATAAATAGACTTAAATTGCAGTGTAAATAAAGTAATGGGATATGTCCGGGGCTTGCCTTCTTGAGTGGGGTTGGGGACAGGAGTGTCAGAGGCTTCCGAACTTTGGTTCGGGGCTTCAGTTAGTTCCTTGGTGACGTTCGCGGGGTCTTCGGAAAATCCTTGGTCTTGTCCCACGACCAACTCGTAGTCTCCGTCGTCGAGCGTCGTTGACTCTATATGATATGCAACAGTTTATTTGAGATAATGTTCAAGTTAAATCATTCATTTCACGATAAAGTTGCAATCCAAAAAGTTAATACACATGAACTCATGAAACAAGGGGGGTTTAGTTTTGAATTATCACTCACATCTAAGTCATGATTATAGTATTGAACTTATGGAAAACAGGAACTAGAACATTTGGATTTGAACTCAAATTCCAAGTTTAAATTCAAAACTTGGGTAACTAGAATTATAAAGTCTTAAATATTTAATTATAGACTAACTATTAACACACTAGATTATGACAAAAAGATCTAATTAGTTAAGCCTAAGGAACATGCTTAATTAATTTCAAATCATTCCAAATTGGAATTTGCCTAAATTCAAAAGAAGTTAAATTACAAAATAGTGTTAGGTTTGAAGTTTTGATACAAGTTCACACATGACCTATAGAAGCTACTTCCCAAAAATCATAATAAACAAAGTTAGCATGTAAAGGTTATACACAAAACATCTTTTAACCTTAGATTTAAAATAGGTTTAAAAGTAGTAGGTTCCAAACTAAACTTTATAAATAAAAGTTGTAGGGTTTGAAATCTAGTTTCCAACAAAATTAGTTTCGTGATTTTTGGATTTTTCTACAGTTTCCTATGAATTTTACAAGACAGAAACATCAATAACATAAAATAACAACACATATAGGGGGGTCTCGGTATTTTTGCGCTGGGGCCCCTGGAACAAGATTTCTATTTGCACAAAAGCCCCTGCTAGGCCCCGACGACGGCCAGCCGATCGGCCCCGACGCGTTCTCGCCGGTGGGGAGGGGCTGGTCTGGCATGATCTATGGATCCCAAGGGACAGTTTGGGAGGGAAGATGCTCAACGGGCAACAGTGGAACATGGCCGGCGACGGAGAGGTGCGGCGGCCGTGGCGGCGCATCGCCGTTCCCGATGAAAGGCCGGTGAACATGGGGATCTAGCACGCGCATGAGCACCAGTGGGAGATGGGGAGTCGTGTTGAGTACCTGGATGAGCCGGAGATCAAGTGGAGGGAGCTGCCAACGGTGAGGTCGAGCTCGGGTGGCTCCGGCGAGAGGCGGCTGTGACAGTTCATGTACTTGTAAATTAGGCACATAATTTGTTAGTGTGAAGTATGTGCTTGTTAGTAAAAAGCTTGTGTATGTTTATGTGAAGCTTTTGAAAATTTAAAGTGCAAGTAAAAAGGGGTATTTTTGTAATTACAGAAAAACCTAGGGTTGTTTTTGCAAAATGTAATTAGATAGGAGGTGATTTCAAAATAAGTGAAGGTTGGTTTTGCAAACATGTTTTATCCTCTGTAAAAATATATATATTTATTTATTTATCCAAAAGTTTCATTTGAAATGTATGTGTTGAAGTGTGTAAAAATTTTGGGTAAAGTTGTGAAAATAGGGGTATTTATGTAATTTTATAAAAGTACAAGTCCTTTTATGCAAGTATTTGATTTACAAAAGTAACTTTCAAAGTTACTTAGGACTAAAGTGTAAAAGGTGGAAGTCATTATGACATGTCGATCCAATCATTATGACGTGTCTATCCCGTCATCATTACATGTCATAAATGCTTGCATTTAGGTCCTGAATTTTATAAAAGTTACACTCTTTAGGACAAAAGTAATTCAAATCCAACTTTTGTTCAAAATTTAACGTGTAAAGATATAAGTTTTGGGTTTTTGAACTTGAGCCCTAAAGCAATGTTGTAGAGTTTGAAAAACTCTCCAACTTTCGTTTTGGGCATTTCTTCATTAGAGTTTTAGATTGATGAGAAATTACGCTTTACAGAAAGGCCCTTGCAGTTTTCTGAAATTGCGCATAAGTCCTTGGGAAGTATCTTTTCTCTTTCTCCTCTATTTCTTTTCTCCCTGGCATCTCTTTCTTTTCTTCTTCCATTGGTGGCGCTCCTTTTCCCCTATCTCTCTCCCTCTCTCTCTCGTTTCTTTGGCCGGCTCTAGCAACGGCGCCCGGGGGCACTCCTGCCCCGGGCAGGCGGCGGGCGCTGGCGTGGGCGGCTCGGCTCGGGCACGGCAGGCGCCGAGCGAGCGCGCACGGCGCGGGAGCGGCGACCCCAAGCGGGAGCCGGCGACAAGCGGGCGAACGGAGGCGCTGCGCGGGCGAGCGGCTCGCAAGCGGAGGCGCGCGGCGCGGGCGAGCGGAGGCGCGGCGGCTCGGGCGGAGTAGAGCATGGGCTGCCCAGGCGTGGCGCGAGCAAGGCCGGGGCGCTGGGCTGGTGGCTGGCTGGAGCGCGGCGCCAGAGCAGGGCGTGGGCGCGATGCTGAGGCAGGCGCGCGGCGCAGCGCAGGAGCGGGAGCAGGCGCCGTGCGGGAGGCCCCGACCGGCTGGCAGCTCCAGGCAGCAGA
This sequence comes from Panicum hallii, assembly GCF_002211085.1. Classification (NCBI taxonomy): domain Eukaryota; kingdom Viridiplantae; phylum Streptophyta; class Magnoliopsida; order Poales; family Poaceae; genus Panicum; species Panicum hallii. The sequence goes on along the minus strand of NC_038050.1, from coordinate 25,586,707 downwards.
GCGGCTGGCGGCGTGAGTAGGTGCGAGGGCACGCGGGCACTGGCGCATGGACACGAGCAGGCGCTGGCGCAGGGCGGCACGGTTGGTGGTGCAGGAGCTGGAGCGCGCAGGCGCGCGCCCGTAGGAGGAGTTGCGGTGGCGGGCTTCCGCGCGAGATGCGGGAACGCAGTGGCAGTCAGTACACCTACGCCACGGTGATCTCTGGGTGATGCAAGTTTAGCCGTATCGAGGATGCAGCCAAGGTGTTCGACGAAGTGCTGGCCGCGGGAAAAGTGAAACCGAACCTGTGAAGTGGGAGCGGGCCAAGGGCGCATGCGGTTCGGGCATGTGCAGGTGTGGCGCGGCAAGGCCGGAGCGAACGCAGGTTCAACAGCTGGAGGAGGAGGAGTAGTTGTGCAGTGTGACGGCGTGTGGTGCGGCGGCTGCGGGCAGATCCGCACGGGAGCAGCGGGGCCGCGCGTGGAGGACGTCGGAGGCCGTCGAGGAGAAGGCAGCGGAATGCGCGACCCTGATGCGGGCAGATCACGGTCCTCGCGTAGGCGAGCAGCTGTAGCTCAGACGGTTATGGCGCGGCAAGTTCGGAAGGAGCAACTGCGCAGTGGCAAGGCGGTCAGGGCAGAAGCAACGCAGCGCAGATTCGACGCGTAGCGCAAGACCGGCGGCGGTGGTAGGTCAACCCTGACGGCATCACCGCAGATGGAGAGGGCGGCAGAGTTGCAGAACCCGGAGGTCCAAGCGGAACTGAACTGGCGCATTCGCGAGTGCGAGCGGAAGTGTTTTGCCAGTGGCCGGCTCGGCTCGATTCCGCAGGCGAGTGCACGTGCAAGCCAACAAGCCACGCGCGAGCAGGTTAAGGGCTAGTGCTGTGAGAGCAGTACAGGACAGTGTGTAGGAGATGCGACCGGGCGCGGCGATCCTGCAGGAGGCTACGCGGGTGTGCCAACCGTGTTTCTGTGGCACACGTGCTTGAGCAGAGGAAGTTCAACCCGTGAGCAAGAGGACCCTGAGGTTCGCGGAGGAGTTGGCATAGCGGACCAATCCGGCTCTATCGTCTCATTCCATGGTCCACGACATCCAGCAACTCCTATTCCTCGCCGATTGTTCAAGCGAGACCACAACACCTCAAGAAAGCTCGTGAACCCTCTTATCGAGCCTCTTTGGATGCCCTCGCTGAAACATCGTTGCCATGGCAAAGTCGGCTATCGCAGCCATAGGTCACCGTGAGGAATACCCCTCCAGCCATTCTTCACCCACTACAATCCCCTGGCGAGCTTCTTCGTCACCCACGGAACCTCGTCACCGTCGAGCACTTCTCATCGCCGATCTTGTTCGTCATGGGAATTCACTTTTCTGCCTGTTCTTCTCCACAACCAACGCTATCTCGAGGTTTGCCCTGATCCACTGAATCTTCCTAATGCCGGCGACTCCTTTGCCGGAATATCATTGTTATCTTCTTGTTCTTTGTTTTCCCCGACCAGGGACGTAATTGCTTTGATTTAGAAAGTTCTGAGGTGTTTTCCGTAAAATTTTCAGAGCCTTCTTTATTTCAAATTAGTGAACTTCTACATTTCATAGATTTTTGTAAGAAGTTCATAAAAATACAAAACCAGTTTTGTTTGAACCCTTGGGCCAAAATCTACAAGTTTTATGTTGTGATCTTGAGTTGAAAGTCTTTGATTTGTGGTCTAGGTTAAATATTAGAGAATGAGTGCTTTATTGTACCTTATGTGTTATGCATGTGTTGTAGCTGAAAGGTAAATCATAGGATGTATGTCTTAAGTAGTGATGTGTGATATCTAGTTAATCCTTTCCCACGAAGTGCTCATGTCCCTGCCCTCAAGACGTTATCCTTGTCTTGATTGCAGTCTCCTTAGGTTCTTTTCGTATAAAGATCCTTGTTAGTTCATGTGTATCTGCTGCTTAGCTAATATATCTTTGCAGCTATACTTCAGCATCAGCTATCAGCTTAGCCGCTAAGCATCCGTTTCCTTTAAGTTTATGATGTTTCTGTGTAACAGTTGTCAGCCGATGCAATTCTTTTGATATGCTTCCACCATCGGCTGGTTAGCTGATACGGTTGATATCTTTCTACTATCGGCTACTGCCGATACAATTCTTTTGTTCTGTCCTATATCGGCTGCACATAGTCGATGTATCAAAGGTGTACACATGATCTTAAGATTCTTGCTATCGACCGATCCAAGCCGATTCTAGTTGTTTTCCATATCGGTCAAATATGGCCGATCAATTCTTAGTATTTCCATCCTTATCCACACACTTCTATCAGCCGATTTATCGACTGAGAGATCGGCTATATACCTATCGGTCACATACCCTCAACCACACTTCAATCAGCTACACAGGCCAAAGTACACGACCCTAGATCAGTAAGCTAACACAGTAGACACGCCTCTATTAGGCACAACCAAAGCACATCAATCGGCTAAACCTGATGCATCCTCATAGGTTAAGGCCAAGACCAATGCACCAACCAATTAGATAGACCAGAAACATGCTGATAATCCAATGGGCAAGATCCTTCCTTGTTCTATCCTTGTAACACTGTACCTTTAATATTCCTATCTCTATAAGCCGTTTTAACCTTTGGTGGGACCAAACCGGTTAATCTCTTCTGCTCATATCCAGAAACTACTCATGCTGATTCTCTTCCGAATAGAAATCAACAGATTTCCTAATGCTGTGTAGATGGTTCCCTTCTTTACCAATTCTATCGACTGAACCCCTTTTGTTTCAAATCGACCCTGTTGTAGTTTTCAACATATAGCCTATCATAATTAGTTGTCCACCTAAAAATCTATCTAAGTTAGTTTCTGATGTTTTTGATTGTTATGTGAGTAGTATGTTAAATGAGTGTTGAATTGCAACTTTATTGTAAAGTAAGATAGTTTCATATGCACACTTTGAATGTAATGTTGCATTGCATGTAGATACGACTACTTCCGCAAACGGTACCTACAAGATCTTCCAGGAGTCTGCACAGGATATTCTTGAAGACCAAGTGAACGTCACCAAAGGAGTATCGGAAGCCCCGAACCAAAGTTCGGAAGATAATAATACTAACATCCCTGACTTCAACCCCACCAGTAAAGGCAAGCCCCGGACATAACCCACTATTTTAATTACACTACAATCTATATCTATTTATGTAATTCTATGCATTAAGTTCTTAGGAATTGCTTGGAACCCTAGTTGCATAATTCCAGGAACCGATGTACTGAACATTAGAACTTGAGTCCGACTAGTTGCTATGTTAATAGGACCGATAGAAGTCGGGTGATTTCCTGTCACTCGCGCGATATAGGAGTTGAAATATTTACATTCCGGTTATCACTATAAGGATGACGGACGGGAGTTTTGTGAGGTATCATGGTTGAGATGATACCCCATCTGTGTTGTTGAATTTGATAAGGTCGCAGTGTGTGGTAGTGCGGGTTAAGCGTTTGAAAGTACTAACCACATGCCGCGAAATATGGTAAGCGGTAAGCCTAGTAACCAATCAGCCCGAGGAGTGGACATACCTCCCACCACACATCTTGCTTCTTCTGGTTACTTAGTTCGACGTGTGGGAATACGTGTTGTGAGGGAGGAGTACGGACATGTAGTCGCGCTACAGGCATACGTCCTGGACTTTGGAAGTGCGTATGGTCCTGCAATCGCTTGTGGTGGCTCTGATCCACGAGTCGGAATGAAAGGCAAACGGTTGCTTCGGAACGATCCTTTGGTATTCCAAGCGTGTGAGTTAGGTTTATCCTTGCAATTTGAATTCGATTCAGAATCGTCCGCTTCTCACGAAGATTGAGACTGCTTGATCCCTTTACCACATAGAGTAACAAGAGCAACTTTGTGATTATCAAAGATAATGTTTGGATAATCAACTAGAACCTGAAAGCTAAAAGTTGAAATTAAGGATCTACTCCTTATTGCTTTTCAGCTGAAAATAAACCCAGAACCCTTGAAATGCCTTCATGAGTCTAGTTATGGGCTAAAATATACCCAAACCCGGGTAAGCCTTGCTGAGTATTAGTACACTCAGTCTCGCTAGTTATATGTTTTTCAGGTAAAGTCTTTGAAGACCCTACTCTTTCCCTGTCTTGGCCCTGTGCTCTTCCAGATGGTTGGTCCGTGGAATGGGATCCGTCCCCGGCCAACACTGATGATACCGAGTGATGTCATGCCCGGGCTTAGCATGACATCTGTCTTGACGACGTGTTGTAAATCATCGCGCATGTTTTCCGCTGCTAAGAACTTTAACTTTAACAGTTTGTAATAATTTCTCTAAATTTTGGAACTTCATACTACTTTTGGAAACTCTTGTAATGTAATTCCCTGTGATGTAAAATATGATGGTGACTGTATCTCTGGACTCACCTTCGTGTGAGGTAACCTTATTTGATCCTGTGTATCGGTGGTTTATCGGGACGTTACCCGACAGGCCAAGGGATTATACTATTTGAAGCACGTTGGAGCCCTCGGGAGTGGACTCGCGTACTTGAGCCGGTATAATTCAGGTTGGTTCTGCCACAGCGGCTCGGGGTGGGCGCAATTCCGGCGAAGGGGAGGCCGGGGTTGGACCGGATCGGGTCGGGTGGCTAGAGGAGGAGGTGGGGAAGCGGTAGGCCGAGGGAATTTGGGCGGGGTGGAGAGATCACGGCGAATTCCGGCGAGCAATGTGTGGCGGCGGCTCGGTGTCGTGGGGAAGAAGAAGAGGCAAAGCGGCCGGGGAGAGGGGGGGTCCGGTCGGGTTTTATAACAGCGCGTTGCTTCAGGGAAGAGAGGGAGGGGGAGAGGTCACGGGCCACGCCCAGGATGGCGGGCGGCGTGGCAGCTGCTTGGGATCGGCGGCCCGACGTGGAATGGCGAAGGGATGACAGCGGATGGGGCACGGGCGGTGGGAGGAAGAAGAGAGCGACGCATGGGCGTGATGAGAGCAGCGCAAGGCTGCACAGCGGCGGCCTGTGCAGCAGCGACGGCGAGATGTTGCACCGGCGGCAGAGGGCTCACGGGCAGGCGGCGGATGGCGTGGCGAAGCGAGGAGAAGCCAACGCGGGGCCGGTGAGCGGTGAGGCGAGTGGGGAGGCGGCACGTGGCTCGGACCAGGGCGGTGCAGAGGCAGCAGGGCGGCGCACATGGCCGGCCAACGGCGGCGGCGTGCGGCAGAGGGGAAACAGAGGAGGGAGAGAGAGGGGTAGACAAAGAGGGACTGAAGTGTAATATCAGAGAAAAGCAGGGACTCCACTGTAAAGCACCAATAACTTTTAAACCAGTGCTCAAATGGAGATGGGCCCAAAAGCAAAAGTGTATGGTTTTTCAAGATCTACAACTTTTCTTTAGGGTTCATTTGCAGAAGAGCAATAGTTTTGAAATTAAAAGAAAACTTAGCAAAGTTTTCAAACTTTATATAAATCCTATATAAAAACTACACTACAACTACATCCTAGGTGTAGTTTTGCATATATTTATGATTTAAACGCAATACAAAACAACCCTCATACTTTTGAATCATATCCTCCATGTTCACCCAATTAGCACAAAAGGACCTCTATTAAAAATATAATTATATAAACAGTCACCTTTTCATGGCATTACAATTTTTAAACACACTTTTGCCACATTTTGTACATAACAACACACTAAAACTCTAGGGTATGACCATGCTACTTACATGAGTGTCGCAAAGATGGAAACTTGAAAGGCTTGATTTAATCGGGTGTGCGATCTACGGCTGGTTATAAGAAATTTCAAAACTCACGTTTTGTTTATCGGAACCCCTTACGAATGTTGGTGATGATTAGGAAATTTAGTGGCCTAAAACTATGGCATTCAATACACCTCCGACTACTACATCTCCGATTACATTTCCGACTACCATGACTATTAATCCGACTACTATGGCTGCATCATCGACTACTTTGTCTACATTTTCGTATACCAGGACCACAACTCCGACTGTTACGGCTCCCTCATCAACTACATCGACTACATCTCCGACTGCATCGAATACCAGGCTTCTTTGACTACATCGCGGACTGCTTCATTACATCTACAACTCCTTCGACTACATCTTTGGCTGCTTCGACAACATCTACTGTGACTTCAACTACATCTTCAACTGCTTGAACTGTCCCATCATCTACTACGGCTACAGTTCAACTACACTATATCTTTGACTACCTCGACTGCACATTCGATTGCTTCAGTTACACTTCTGTATACTACGACTACATCATGGTCTGCTTTTACTGTATCTCCGACTAGTACAACTACTTTTGCGGCACAACAACTACACTTCTGGCTGCTTGAACAGCACTTCTAACTACTATAACTATATTTTCGACCACTTCGACTACATCTTCCACTGCTTCTCTATTTTTGGCCATTTTCAGATGAACTACTGCATCATTGATTTCCAACTGCCTGCCAATATTCATATACATTCATCAAGTCCTTCACTAAAGCCTACATAATTTGAGTGTTCGAGCTTCTAGGCTACACTCCTTATATCAAGTGGTACTCAACTCTAAGCTAGCCTATTACCACCTACCCAAAAGTTAGGCTATACTAAGAATAGTATATGCAAAAGTACTCCAAAGTCGTCGCCTAGTAGTCGTCAAGGTTTTTGATAGATGACTCGCTGCACGCGGGGGAGTGAGCTCCCATCCGTGTGGGCTGTGAGGCTACAACCTCATAGTCAAGGTCGGAGACACCCTCTATGTCCTCAGGCTCCTCATCACTGTCAACGTCCATCACGTCTAGTGGGGCGTGAAGGGCTGCCTGCTGTGCATGATGCATGTCGATATGCCCATTGGCGTCCTCCAACTCGATGTTGAGGTTATGGATCTGCTTTTCCAAAAACTCAATCATCGCCTCGTGCTCACCCACGGTGGTCTCAAGTGTCTAAACTTGGCCTTCAACCTGGCCAATCCTAGCATCTCAATCACCAATCTCCTCACCCAAGTCTTGCATCTGCTTGTCCCTCAAACTGACTGTCCACTGGAAGGAGTGAGCAAGGTCTATCACCTGTGCCATCCCCTAACTCTAAAGGGCCTGCAGGCGATAAAGTGCATTCATGCACCGGACTAAAAAGACTATGGTCTCGACAGGAATCTAATCTGCCAAGTGGCCTAGATGTGCCAACCTATCAAGCCACAGAGGGTCGCTCTCGCTGACTGCCAGAAATAGCCTAGCTGGAGCCAAGATCACCTCCAATAGGTGCTGCTCACAAAAAGTGATGAGCGCCTTCATTGCTATTGCTTCCCATGAGTCAATGAGGCGGTGTCTGACAACCTCGGTCTCGATGGCGAGCCACGCGGGGTTGAGTTGGTGCTGGGGAATGGTCATGCACACACGGCATCGACGGACACCCATCTCCATGAACTCCTGCCCCACATAAAGAGGCAAATTCGGGTACCCAACGGCGCTCAACACACTCCACAAGATGGAGGGGAAGCCCTTCCAGTGCAGGCACGCTGAGTGCGCATGTCCTTCCACGTCCACCATCATAAAAACTGGATTAGCCATCTGATTCACAAGATTAAAGGGTGAGAGAACGAAAACTAATGCTCAATCTAATAAACAGATTCTGGATAGTGCACTAAATTGAGCATAACTTCCGTAGGTGATGTGCAAAAAGTCTCAAATGTTACCATAGCATACCTAAGGTACTTGTGCATAGCTTTGCTGGTCAACCCCAAAGCTAGATCAGACTCTAAGATAACTATATCCTTACATTTCTAACTTACTGTCCAGTCTGAAATTCTAGGAAACAGAGGGCTAATGTTTTGTAAATCTGGGAGAAATCTATCTGGCCAAATATTACCAAATTTTAACAGTAGCTTAATTACTCAATTTACAACAAATTTCTTGTTGAACTCCTGTAGATAACGTCATTTGTTATGGTTAATAAATTGATTTCCTTAGATGGGATAGAAAACAACAGGAACCTAGATGAACTTTGGTTAGTGATTTAGCTATTTTGGGGGTGAATTTTGTCCACTTGATCCACAACTCAATTTTATTCGAATTTAAAGATATGCAGTATGCCTGACCTTTCCATCCTCACAACTTCACAGTTGCCATTAACTTGGTCTTACGGAGTTAATTCAGTGGCTTAATTTAGTACGACTCTCCCTATAGTAACTAGTCGAGCGACCGTCGTTCTTAACCTACCGTACTCGCGGTTAGTGTACCTGCACACATAGATATATAAATTCTAATTTATATTGCCACCTAGTTATATTCCCATATTCCCATAGGGCTTTATGAGCTAGATATAATCCTTAACGTTTCCAACGCATTTTTCAAATGTGAGTTTTGTGGTCAAGTCTTATTAAACTTATTTTTAAGGTTTGTTGCATACTCTTGTGTACACTTTTCGCTCTGATACTAGCTGCGGCAGAACCGCCCGAATTAATCCGGCTCAAGTGCATTAACCATCATCCATAAAGGCGAAACGGTTACCATGGACTTTAAATGGAGTAATGCGATAGTCTGTCGGGTAATTCCCGATGGGACCACTGAATATTTCAATTGAACAAAGCATACACTTAACTTGCACCAAGGCAAGTCCAGAGATTACAACATTTCACAAATTTTACCTCACAAGTCTAGCAATTATTTATTACAAACCGAGTTCATAAAACTAGTACTCCAGAGTTCAAACATAAAAATTTTATTCAGAGTTTAAAAGCAGCGGAAAGAAAACACGATCATCTATTATCGAGTCGGATACCACGATGAAGCCCATACGTGGCATCACTCAGCAGAGTCACAATTGGTTAGGGCCGGATCCCACTCCATGGACCAACCAGGCGGCAAGGTACAAGGCCAAGTCAAACCAGCTATCATTTCTTCAAAAGACACACCTGAAAATAATGCCACAAGCAAGGCTGAGTATACTAATACTCAGCAAGGCTTACCCGACTAATGGTATGTAAATAACCGAATCCTAAGCATGCATGGCTCTAAGTGTCAGACCCAGGCACACGGGACCGCCCACGTGGCACACTTCACCTAGGATACGGGATGGGATATGGTCCACGCTCTACATCTGTTGTAACTACTCGTAATGTAGTAGGATTACTCATGCAGTAGGAGACTAGTCGAACACGGTAGGAGATGACCCGAGAAGTACTCAGGTAGGACTGCTGGGCTCGTATCCAACTAGGACTTCCATGTAAACCTATCACCCTAGAATATATAAGGGTAGATAGGGACCCCCTTGGGGATAATCATCATCAAAGGCAATCCAAACCACACAGGACGTAGGATATTACGCTCTCAGTGGCCTGAACCTATCTAAAACCTTGCGTTCCTTTGCACCTTCAAGTTCCTGATCTCAGCGCCACCCTACCTACAAACTCACCACCTCGAGGGTATCCCTCAGTGGCCGTGGCGGTAAAACACCAATAGCTGGTGTGCCAAGTAGGGGTGCTCATCGAAGATCCACTGAAGAACTCGATGGCATCGTTGAACTTCATCAGCACTATGTTCGATGAGGGCACGACCTTCATCTTTGGCTCCTGGATTTGCGTCGCCGATGGTTTGGGTGGCTTCAACAGCCACCTAGCCAACTCCAAGGAGTCGGAGGCTTCTTCATCAACTTCAAGCAGCGATCTAGATGACTTCATCGACAACCTCGACGTCTCGCTGCTTCCCGATCTGGCCTAGCAGATCGAAAAGACGTCCATTTTCAACGCGACTTCCACTTGTGACGCACTAGATCTACTCGGATTGGGTTCAAACTGATCAGAAAAGACCTCATGATCTAAATCCCTCTCCGACTTGGAGGAGGATTTGGATCTGCTACTCAAGATCAAGAACGTGGGCGCCACCGCTAGTCGGGAGGCCCCCATTTTCGACATCTACTCGAATTCCAATGAAGGGTACTCCCCATGCAGTACTACACCTTCAAGCCAGATCCAAAAAGGACATGGAGATGAGGGAGCCACCTCTCGTCGGGTGGCCCTCGCCCTTGAAAACCACTCACAACCCGATAGCCACACCGAATCTTTTTCGGGCAGCTTTCTCAGTTTAACCATCACTTCAACGCCGCAAGGACGTTTCATGTACTTGAAGGGCTTTGAGTCCTCTGAACTGCTTGATTACGAGTCTCGCCTTGTGGCCTTCACACAGGAATTACCCTTCTAAAACGGTAGACCTCTCTCTCCTATCTCTGAAGAAAGAGAGAGTAGCACAAAGCTACTTGAGAACAGCCTCAGGGCTAACCACTCGCCGGATCGACAATTCTGCATGGCCTCCCTTCGCAATGCGGAAGAAGACGAGCTGGGCACCTAGTATGACAATGAATAATTCATGGATGTCTCAGTCGATGAGCCCACAATAGATACTCCCCAAGATGAAGACGAGGAGCACCGAAGGATCTGACGGGCAATGAATGCCAAGCACGCTCAATGCAGGCGCAACGCATAGAACTGCACCCGCGAACCAAGGGATCTCAATGCCTTTGCAGCAGTCGCGGATCGCGAGTACCGTACACCAATTGGCACCATCGCAGAAGCAGCACTCTTAGGTCAACAACTCCCATCCAATCCTCTGATACAAAGGTTGTAGGACTTGACCCAGTGCGCGCTCGTGCAACTCGATGGGCAACATCCAGTGTCTTCCACTCGGAATCAGCTCTCGAGGTCTGAGCAACATGGCGATACTACGTTGGTCAGTCGCACCCCTAGAGGAGGCCAGGGGAGTCGGAGGAACAATAACCGCCAGCACAATGAGGGCCACCCATCCGCGCGTGGCAATAATGAACAAGAAGTACAACAACCCGCTTGCAACCAGCGGGGGCAAGGCACCACGGCTAAGAGCCACTTGAGGCCAACCTCCATGATGCTCCCACTGTCGACCTCAAGAAAAAAATCAATAAGGGCTGCCACGTGTGGCTTGTTATTGAAGCAAGGAGAAGGGACCGTCCCGGTAGGTACCACGACGATGAAGACAACGACCGTTTCCCTACCTTCACCACAAGCATCACTGACAAGTCCTACTCCAAGGACTTCAAACCAGTCGGAATCCCCAAGTATGACGGTAAGCAGGACTCGCGCCAGTGGCTTCATTGCTACTCTGTCGCCATTGAAGTTTCAGGGGGATCCAACTCTACAAAAGCTCTCTACTTCCCGATGGCTCTGGAGCCCGCACCCTCACGTGGCTTGAAACCCTCAAGCCAAACTCCATCGACTCATGGGAGGACCTCAAGCGGGCCATCATCGACAACTTCTAGGGATCCATGATCAGGGCAGGCACTCGGCACGACTTGTCCCAGGTGAAGCAGGAGATGAACGAGACCCTGAGGTCTTACACACGGTGTTTCTTTGAGACGCGCGTCATCATCACCAACATCACCAATGAGGATGTCATCCGTTGTCTCCAACACGGCCTCTTCACAAAGAACACATACCACAACTTCGGGCGCAACCGCCCGACTACTACCGTGGAGCTGCGTGACATGATGGCCAGGCTGGCTGACCAGGATGATGAGGAAAATGACCGCTTTCCCAAGCGCAACCACGACAAACAAGGCAACAGCAATGGCCACTTCGACAAAAGCCAGCAGAACCACTCGGGAAACCCTCGAAAGCGCAAGCCAGACCATGAAGTTGCGGCTATTGAGCGAAACCCACGCGGCAAGAAGTCAGGGCACAACCACTCGGACTACGAGCAAGTCACGCATAAACAATGCCCGATACACCTGAAGTTGCGAGATACGCTTTTCAAGTGCATCACCATCCAAAAATCACTCAATGCTCCTACCCTCCGCCAACCAGGAAAGTGAAAGGACAAGGAGGATGATGAAGAAGGAGGTGAGAAATCGAGGGCTCAAGACTTTCAGGATCTGAAGAATGTCTTTAATGTCATCTTCGGCGGAGATGGTGGATTCCCCTCCAAGTGCGCGCAGAAGCTAACCCTGCACGAAATACTCTCTATGGTGCTAGCCATGACAAGGCCCTTGAGATACAGCGAGGTTCCGATCTCCTCTTCCAAGGATGACCAATGGACTAGCTTCTCCAAGCCGGGAAAATTCCCGCTCGTCCTAGACCCTATCGTGGCAGGCTCATAGCTCACCTGAGTACTCATCGACAGCGGAAGGGGCCTCAATCTGCTCTTCGTGAGTACTCTCAAGAAGATGGAGCACGACATCTCCAAGATGCTTACTCCCAGCAAAGCTCCCTTCTATGGCATCATCCTGGGCAACGTGGCTACACCACTCGGGTTAGTGGTCCTGCCAGTCACCTTCGGGACAAAAGACAACTACCGCACCGAGTACATCAAATTCAAGGTGTCGGATTTCGACTCCTCGTACCACGCCATCCTTGGCAGGCCGGCACTTGCCAATTCATGGCCGTGCCCCATTATGTCTACCTACTACTCAAGATGCCAGGCAAGATAGGTGTACTCACACTCCATGGCGACCTGAAGAAGTTGTACGACCGCAACCAGGAGGCAATCGATTACGCCACGACTTCACACGTGCCAGAACCGTCTAGAGAAGTACTCACGGCCGCACTGAAGCTGACCAACATAGAGATGGAAATCTCCAACCAACGGCCAAGCCAGTCGAGGATTAAACCTAACCCCAGCGACGTTGGCATCAGGACCATCCAGCTACAAGAAGGCGACCCATCCAAGAAAGCTCTGATTGGAGGCGGCTTAGGTGAAAAATAGGAAAGCGCGCTCGTCAGCTACCTTAGGGCCAACCGTGATATATTCGCGTGGAAACCAGCGGATATGCCAGGGGTGCCCAAGGAGTTGATTGAGCATTGCTTGAAAGTCGATCCAAAAACCACTCCAAAGAAGCAACGACTGCAACATTTCACCCCCGACAAGAGGGAGGCCACCAAGAAAGAATTAGTAAAACTACTCGCGGCTGGTTTTATCAAGGAAGTATACCACCCTGAGTGGTTAGCTAACCCTGTACTTGTACTAAAAAAGAATAACTCTAAATGAAGGATGTGTGTGGATTATACTGACCTCAATAAACACTGCCTGAAGGACCCCTTCACGCTCCCACGCATCGACCAAGTCATCGACTCCACGGCTGGCTGCATTTTGCTCTCCTTCCTCGACTGCTACTCGGGCTATTGTTAGATAGCTCTCAAGGAGGAAGACTAGATCAAAACGGCATTCAACACCCCCTTTGGAGCATATACTTACACTATAATGTCTTTCGGGTTGAAGAATGTAGGAGCCACCTATCAACAGGCCATCCAACTATGCCTCGCGAACCAACTACACCGCAATGTTGAAGCTTATGTGGATGATGTGGTCATCAAGACCAGATCCCACGACGAGTTCATCACTGATCTTGAGGAGACTTTCAACTGCTTACGACGGTTTCGATGGAAGCTCAACCCGACAAAGTGCATCTTCGGCGTGCCTCAGGGCAAACTACTCGGGTTCATCATCAGTCACCACGAGATCGAAGCAAATCTAGAGAAGATTAATGCTATCACAGCCATGGATGCTCTGAAGATGATCAAGGACATCCAGAAGCTTAATGGCTGCATGGCAGCTTTGAACCGCTTCATCTCTCGGCTTGGAGAAAGGGGACTACCCTTCTTAAAGTTGCTCAAGCACCATGACAAGTTCAAGTGGACCGAGGAGGCAAACCAGGCGCTACAAGATCTCAAACATCACTTGCAGTCACCACCCATCCTGACGGCTCCCCAACCAGGTGAGAACCTGCTGCTTTACATCGCCGCGACTACTCACATCATCCGCACGGCAATCATGGTGGAACAACAGGAAGAAGGCCATGCCTTTGGGGTGCAGTGACCAGTTTACTTAATCAATGAAGTCCTCTCTGAATCTAAGGTTCATTACCCGATGATTCAAAAAATTCTTTATGGTATACTCATCACTTCCAGGAAGCTTCGCCACTACTTCGATGCATACAATATCCGGGTGGTCTCTGACTTCCCATTGGCGGATATCCTCCATAATCAAGATGCTACCGGGCGCATCTCCAAGTGGGCGGTGGATCTAGGAGCCCTTACACTTGACTTCAAGCCCCGGACAGCCATCAAGTCGCAGGCACTAGTCTATTTCATGGTGGAGTGGTGAGAAAACCAAGTGGAAGCCCTAACCAACAAGCCAGAGCATTGGGTCATGTACTTTGATGGTTCACTCAAGCTCGGTGGCGGTGGTGCGGGAGTACTTTTCATCAGCCCAAGAGGAGAACAGATCAAGTACGTGTTTCAAATACTGTTTGAGGTCTCCAACAATGAGGCCGAGTAAGAGGTATTGTTACACGGGCTACGCCTAGCAATCTCCCTAGGCATCTAGCGACTACTCGTCTATGGCGACTCCTTACTTGTGGTCTGACAAGTCAATAAGGAGTGGGACATCAACAAGGATACCATGGACGCCTACGTCATGGAAATACGCAAGCTCGAGAAAATGTTCTCAGGGCTGGAAATTCATCATGTGGTTCGCGACAAAAATGTGGGTGCGAACGTGCTCCCCAAACTGGGTTTTGATTAAGCTACCGTCCCACCGAGAGTTTTTGTTCACGAGTTGCATCACCCTTCCATCAGGGCACCAGACTCATGTTCCATCACTCCGGGTCCCAAGGAACCCGATCAAGAGGTCTTGATGATCGAGGTCGACTGGAGGGTGGCCTTCATCGACTACATCCAGGAGCACAAACTATCCCTCGGCATTGACCCAAAAAGTGCTGAAGCTACTCGCATCCTACAGCGCAGCAAAGGATATGTTCTAGTCGGGGGCAATCTGTACAAGCATGGATCAGCATCAGGCATACTCATGAAGTGTGTCAGCAAGGAGGAGGGTAAAGAAATACTCCAAGAGATTCACGAAGGCGTGTGCAGAAACTATGCTGCTTCCTGCACACTAGTCGGCAAGGCATTTCGATCTGGTTTCTACTAGCTGACTGCTTTGGCAGATGCCGAAGCACTCGTTCGCCGGTGCACCAATGGCCAATTCTTTGGCAAACAGCCTCATGTTCCGTCTCATAACCTTATCACCAAACCACCTTCATGGCTGTTTGCATGCTGGGGCTTGGACATGATTGGACCCTTCACAACTGCGCCAGGAGGTTCCACACACGTGTTGGTGGCCATCGACAAGTTTACAAAGTGGATCAAGTACAAACCAATCGCAACACTCAGTGCAGATTGAGTGGTTACTTTCATGTGCGATATCTTACATCGCTTTGGCTTCCCGAACACCATTATCACAGATTTGGAATCCAATTTCCACTCGCATCAATTCTGGGATTTCTGTGAACGAAGCTCCATTGAAGTTAAATATGTTTCAGTGGCTCATCCACGGGCCAATGGCTAGGTAGAGCATGCTAATGGCTTGATTCTTGATGGACTGAAGAAAAGACTATGATGAGAATAGCAAAAAGGGCAGCAAGTAAATCAATGAGATCTCATCAGTAGTCTTGGGGCTGGGCACACAACCAAGAAAAGCCACAGGCCAGTCACCTTTCTTTCTCGTATATGGGTTTGAGGCTATAGTACCAGCTGACGTGATGTGGAAGTCTCCACGACTGGAAATGTTTGAAGAAGGCGAGGCTAATAGTACAAGACATCTTGAACTTGATTCAACTGAGGAAATCTGATGCAATGCATTGATGCAGTCGGCCCACTACCTACAAGGAGTTCGTCATTACCATGACAAGAACGTTCAACGATGTTCTTTCAATGTTGGAGATATGGTTCTTCGACGAATCCAGGATGATACCGGGCTTCACAAGCTTAACTCACGATGGGAAGGACCATTCATTGTGTACAAGGTTACAGGCCGTGGATCTTATCGCTTGTAGTACCCAGATGGCCAGGAGGTACCAAATTCATGGAATATTCAACATTTATGTCGATTTCATCCTTGAAATGACTAGGGACATCTTCTATTGGTGCCTAGAGGTTGATACTACCAGTACAACTCTGCTTTACCGGTTTACGTCTGGTACTACACGCAAGTTTACTAAAGGGGCTCGCTCCCATAATCCCAGTGCCTAATTACTAGAGTATGACTAGTCTTTTTTGGTCTCTGAAGGGCCTTTATGCTAATACTTCAAGTACAACTCCATCTTACTGGTTTACGACCGGTATCATGTGCAACTTTACTGAAGGGGCCTTGCTCCCTTATTTCCAGTAACATATTACTTGTTTTTGAATTGTACATTGTGTTATTGCAAGGGCCTTGCTCCCATGACAAGATTTTTACTTGTTTACAACTGGTCCCACACCTGTTTGACTACTTTGACTACTTGTCTTGACTACAATCCTAGTCGGGATTGATTCCAAGTAGAGGGCTTCATCGATTGCTCATCCACTAGCAGCTACTTGCTACGGTTGGGCTCGGGGGGCTAGCGCCACCTTTCTGCTTCGATTACTTTATGCTCTTGGCTCGGGGACTTGATGTTACAAGGCACTTAGCGTGCCTCAAGAGATAGCTCTCATGCTGGATGTTGTACATCTACTTGACAATACCCGATCCAAGAGACTTTCTAAGATCTATCTTGGGTAGATGCTTGTTAACCATTGTTTCTTGGGATTTTATTGTGACGTAAGGGGTTTTCAATTTATTACCCAGAGGACTAATTTAGTCATTGGCTTAGGGCACAAAGATTGGTTTGCGAGGTAATTTTGGGTGTTGTTGGGAATGTTATTTGTTTCACCATTTTTTCAGGGAATTCATCCCGAAAAAAGAGGTTTTTCGAATTTACTACACCAATTTGCCCATGTTCACCATCAAATCTTTATCGCCATATGTTGCATGCCATGATTCTTTGGATCCTTAGTTCCAAATCTTGGGGATTTGAATTCAAGGCTCGAGGGCTGTGGGACACGTATCATTAGCAACTTATTTTTCAAATTCGCTGAAATATAAGGATAGAAGATTCAAGATTAAATTGATCCTCAGCCTGATTCTACGAGTCAACCTAAGGTTCGGGGGCTAGTCCATATGAATTGCGAATTTAATCACACCCCATATAAAGAAGACTGGATAACTACTCGGGGCATGAGCACCTCACAGCCTCGATGCAGCCAGGAAAGTACTCGGAGGACACCTTCATGATAGAGTTTGTGAGAACTCGAAGATGCCCTCAGAAGTACTTAGATGCCTGTGGTACTCAACTACGAAGAGCTCGGAGGCTTGTTAGACCCGAGCACACGGGACTGCCCACGTGGCAACTTCATCTAGGATACGGGATGGGACATGGCCCACATCCTACATCTGTTGTAACTACTCGTAAAGAAGTAGGATTACTCATGCAGTAGTTAGACTAGTCGGATAGGGTAGGAGACGACCCGAGAAGTACTCGGGTAGGACTCTTGGGATCGTATCCAACTAGGACTTCCATGTAAACCTGTCCCTCAGACTATATAAGGGCAGACAGGGACCCCTTAGGGACAATCATCATCAAAGGCAATCGAAACCACACAGGATGTAGGGTATTACGCTCTCAGCAGCCCGAACCTGTCTAAAACCTTACGTTCCTTTGCACCTTTGAGTTCCTGATCTCGGCAACACCCTACCTACAAACTCACCACCTCGGGGGTATCCCTTGTTGTGCGTGAAGATAAAACACCAACACTAAGGCTCTAGGTTTTCTTTTTACTGAAAAGCAACAAAGAGTAAGTCTTTAATTTCATATTTTAGCTTTCAGTATTCTAGTTCAATTAACCATGCTAAGTGAGCATCTATCTCTAACCAAACATGGTGGAAAACAATTAATCATCCAATAAGTTTCATCATAGCCATAGTTCCTCTTTTTACTCTATATGGTAGAAGTATTAAGCAGTCTCAATTACCGCGAGAAATGGACGAATCGAAATGAATTTCTTAACCTTGCAAGGCAAACCTAACACACACGCCTAGAGTACCGAAGGGTCACCCCATGCAACTTTTCCCCTTTCTTTTCGGGTTGTGGATAAGGATCACCCTCCCCGACTACAGAGCCACGCTCTACACTCGCATGTGTATACGCATCTGAACTTCGTTCAACTAGGGTGAAAATAAAGTCCACTTGCCGGGCCAATCAGTTACTTAAGCTTATCGAGTACCATATTTTTGACATGTGGTTAGTATGTTCAAACGCTTAACCACCACTACCACACACTGAGGCCTTAGCATTTTTCTCTACTCAGACGAGGCCCCAACCATGAGCATCGTACCACAGCCCCACCCGTCGACCTTATAGTTGCAATATGTGGTAAAACATTCAACTCCTATAATTCTCACGAGTGGTAAGAAACCACTCGACTTTTACCGAACCTATTAACAGAGCATCTACTCAAACTTCCAGTTCTAGTATTCATTACAGAGGTGCCTAGGATCATGCAGTTAGGGTTCCAATCAATTCCTATGAACTTAAATCCACAGGTAAAAAGGAACAGTAGTTGCATAAATTGAAACACTGGGATCATGCACCGAGGCTTGCCTTCTTGGGCAAAACTAGTCGGGGGTTCTTCCGAACTTTGGTTTGGGTCTTCAGTGACTTCAGTTAGATTAACTTGAACTTCGCGCTACTCACTTTCAGACTCGGGCACTAGATCGTAGGTTCCGTCGGTGAGAGTAGTCGATTCTATATGAATGCACATGTATAGTGGTTTTAAAGGTACAAGATAAATAACTATTGCACTATAAAGTAGTCATTCAACAAAACTCAAGTTAAGTAGTCAAGCACTTCATTTTATTTTTCTTGGGCAGTCATTTATTGAGTACTTATCTGGATTAACTGACTTCATTAAGTAAGTGAGTGGTTTTAGCATGTTGTAAATGGCCATTTTCAACAGTAAGCATGGGTTAAACAAAACTACTCGTAGAGGCAGTTTCTGGGGTTGAGATTTTTATGCGGAGCACGTTACTTAAGTGCAAACTCACTGTAAAATTTTTAGCTATTTTCATTCAGCAGGTTAATCATGAAAAATACATTAAACAGCTACTGTTAGGATCAAGATCTATTTGTACAGAACAAACCATGCAAGAACTGGTGCTCAACATTTTACTGAACAAACTTACTTGCATGAATAGGCTACTGTAAATTTTGTAGATTTTTCCTATGCAAGAATCAGAGGCTAAAATTCTAGTTTAACTGGATCTAGCATATAAAAAAAGTACTCGAAACATCTAGTTGTGATTGGATCCAGTGTATGAAATTTTTATGAAAGACTTTACTCTTAGTACTGAAGCTACCATCCAAAACTCATGAGCGGTTCTTTCCTGAAACTCTTGGAACAATTAAAAGATATTTAAACTTGATTTAAATCTACAGCTAAAATTATGTGGAAACAGTCCAAGATCTTTTTACAAAGTTGTAGATCTTAACTTAAGGAGTCCAGAACATCTTAGTTTGTATTTTTAGGATTTTTCTACGAGTTGTTTTGCATTTTCAAAGTTCATAGATTGGTTTTCAAAGTTCTAGTTTCTGGTTTACAAATGAGTCCTTGAGATTTTACAGAAATCTTCTCGGAAATATTGAAATCAAAGCAAAAGGGACCTTTATGCAGTGGAACGGTGGTGGCCGGCCAAATTCCAGCGACTAGGGTTGCTGGTGGTGAGGGGCGAAGGTGGGAGAGGCAAGAGGGGAACAAACCGCACCTGTTCGTGGGCTTGGGTGGGGAAGTGGTGGACCGAGGCGGCTTACGGGCGGTGGCACAGAGCCGGCGGTGGGTGCGGGTGGTGGTGGCGGCGCTCCGGTGAGAAAGAGGGTGCGGGGACCGACTGTGCAGCTTTGGTGTGAGGTGGAGAAGGTAATGGTAGGGTTGGTTTGGGCAATGTGGGGGCGGAGCCGTGCGTCCACGCGCGGGTGACGGCTCATCGGAGTTGGGGTTGGGGTGTCTAGCTCAGGGGCCTTGGGTGGGGCTTTTATAGGCGCGAGAGGGAGGATGGCGGCCTAGGCACGAGCTGCTAGGGAAGGCGCAACCTGGGGGCAAAACTGGGGGCGCGGCTGCCTCGATGGCGCCGGTGGGGCTCGCCATGGCGCCAACAGCGCCCGCGGCAGAAGAATGCCTCCGTGTGGAGGCTTCCTGAGGGGGAAGAGCGAGATTTTATGGGCCAGCGGGGGATTTTCCAGGGTGTTGGTAGGTCGACATGGCTGGGTTGCCTCGGTTGCGCCGGGGTGCGCCGCCTGCTAGCCTGCCGGTGATGGGTCAGGACAGAGGGAGGAGAGAGGAGGGAGAAGGTGATGGGACTTAAGTGCAAGAAGCAAAAAAAAGAAGGGGCCTGGGTGAAAAAGAAGCTAAAACTCATTCTTCCCAAGATCAAATCAAAACATTTGAATACCAATTTTTTTTCAAATTTTCAAGATATACATTTTCTCTTTCATGACTGTTTATTTGAGCAATGTATAAAAAGTTATTTTGAATTTCCAAAAACTAGTATTTAAAAGATATGTCATTTCATGTGATTTTTTGTACTTTTAGCCCTTGAGTTCAACTAAATTTTTGTTCCTCTTGTTATGACAGATGTGCCATTAAGTTTTTGGAGTCATTTGTGGTCAACTTTGAAAGTTACAAGGGTTTGTTTGCAAGGGTTCACATGTATATGCATATATACATATACATATATATATATATTTTCTTGAAAGGTAGATTTTGATAGGTTGTTGTTGTGGCAGAACCACCTGATTTATTCCGGCTCAAGTGCACTAGTCATCGCTATACCGACGATACTAACTCAACGCACTTTAAATGGAACAACCCATTGGTCTGTCGGGTCTTCGCCCGATACAACCACGGTTCAACAGGATCAAAGTAGGTTTACCTCGCATGAAGGCGAATTTACAATCACACCACAGCTCACCAACTTTTAATTTATAGAGATAATAAACATTATTACAAACTATTTCAAGTTTAAAGTAAACTTATACAAACATTGTTTAACACAACAAGCTAAACAGCTTGTTCCGAGTTGTAGCGGAAGAAATTCACATGCGACTACACACGTCGTGAAAGTTGACACCACACTCAGCCCAAAACATGGCGTCATTTCGGAGGGTCATTGCCAGTCGGGGACGGATCCCACTCCACGGACCAGCCAAACGGAAGAGAGAATGGCCAGGCTGGACTATCCGTTGGGTTTTCACAGGCCATACCTGAAAACAGACTAGCAAGACTGAGTATGCTAATACTCAGCAAGACTTACCCATTTCATGGTATACTTTGCCATGTAACTAGACTTATGAAGTCTTGTAATGGTTCTGGATTCAATTTCAGCTGAAAAGCAACAAAGAGTATGATCGAACTTTCATGTTTTAGCTTTTAGTTTCTAGTTGTATTAACCATTCTATGTGAGCTCCTATTCTAGACAAACAAGGTAGAGATTAACATCCATCAAGAATATTCCAACAATAATTACTGTTCTTACTCAATGTGGCAGAAGGAATAAGCAGTCTCAATCTCCGCGAGAAACAGACGATTCTAAATCGAGTTTCATAACCTTGCAAGGGCAAACCTAACTCACATGCTTGGAACATCCAAAGATCATTTTTGAAGCAACTGTTTGCCTTTCATTCTGACTCGTGGATCAGGGCCACCACAAGCGACTGTAGGACCATACGCACATCCAATGTGCAGGACATATGTCTGTAGCGCGACTACATGACCGTACTCCTGTCCGCTGTGAGGAACGTATTCCCACACGTCGGTGCATGTACGAAAAACCAAAATTACGAGTGGTGGGAGGTATGTCCACTCCTCGAGCTGATTGGTTATTAGGCTTACCGCTTTCCATATTTCATGGCATGTGGCTAGTACTTTCAAATGCTTAACCACAGCTACCACACACTGTGACCATATCAACTTTTATCAACACAGACGAGGTAACCTTTCCAGTCATGATATTGCACATGACCCCGTCCATCATCCTTATAGTGATTGCAGAATAGTAAACATTCAACTCCTATATCGCGCGAGTGACAGGAGATCACTCGACTTCTGCCGGTCTTATTAGCAGAGCATCTATTCGATAAGGACTTAGGTACAATACATAGGTTCCTAGGATTCATGCATCTAGGGTTCCATTTCAACTTCTAGACTTAATGCATAATATAGATCTATAAGTATAAGACTATATAAGTGAAGTAATTTAAAATACTGGGTTATGCATCGGGGCTTGCCTTCTTGAGTGGGGCTGGGGTCAGGGATGTCAAAAACTTCCGAACCTTGGTTCGGGGCTTCAGTTAAATTCTAGATGATGTTCACCGGGTCTTCAGAAAACCCTTGCTCATTTTTCGGGACTAGTTCGTAGTCTCCGTCGTCAAGTGTTGCTGACTCTATATGTTATGCAATAATTTGAATTAGGTGGTCCGTGAGTTAAAAATTTTACTTCACGATAAAGTTGCAATCTAACAACGGATAGACACAACTTCATAATACAAGCAATTTGAATTTAATCTTATTACTATTGGTATGCTAATTCAATTATCCTAATTAGTTGAATTAATTGAATTAGATTAACAAGTTTGATTTTTATTTTGAAATCCACAAAGGCTAGGGTCCTGAATTTTTGTGGGTAAGCTTACTCCTAATGGATGGGCTTACTATGAATTTTTCATAATTTTCTAAAAACAAACACTAAAGCATTTGAATTTAATTCAAATGTCAATTTTAAATTCAAATATTAAGCAAAATAGTGTTATAAATTTTTGAAAGATTTACTATGAACTATTCTATTGCAAAGCATCACATGGTAAAAAGATCTCAGCATGAAAACCTTAGTAACATGCTTGAATAAATTTAAACCATTTCAAGCTTGATTTGCATAAGTTTAAATTAATTCAAGCTAGGGTTCATTACTGCAGGTGAAATTTTTACACAAGCTCACTCATACCCTAGACAGGCTACTTACCAAAATTCACAAACAATAGAGCTAATATGCATAAGTTATACTCAAGATACCCTTTTGATAAACTTTAAAATAACTCTAAAAATATTTTGTTGCATACTGCACTTTAGTAACAAAAGTTGTAGAGCTAAACATTTGGAACACAACAAAACTGGCTTGGCAATTTTTGGATTTTTTTACAAATTCCTATGGATTTTACAAGTTGGCTGACCTGAATTACAGGGGGGTACTGATTTCATACAGAAAGGCCCCTGCAAATATTCAAATCCTTGCAATTGGGTCCTTGGCCGATCGGTGGTGATCAAATTCCGGCGAGGGGGCTCACCGGCGACCAGGGGAAAGTGAGGGGAAAGGTTCGGGAGCTCACGGCGGTCACTGGAGTGGCCGGTGTTGGGGAAGAGAGGGACTGTGGCGGCGTATCGACGGCGAACAGGGGCGGGCGGTGGTGCTCCGAGGAACGGCGGCGGCGTTCCGGCAGCCGGAGGGCAGGAGAGCAGCGGGGAAGTGGCTAGATAGCTTCCATGCGATGATGTGGTGCTAGTAGTGTGCCTGTCCGAGGCTGAGAGACGACGGAGCGGTGGGACGATGGCGAGGCCGAGCGGCAGCGGAAGCTCGAGCTCACCGGCGTAGTGGTCCGGTCCGTCTAGCATGGGAGACTGAAATTGGGTGGGCTTGTGAGCATCAGTGGGTGGCGGCAATGCTGCTGGAGTATTGGATCGAGGGTGGGAGGCGGCAGGGGTGGCTGTCGACAGCGAGCAGGAGCTGCGGCGGAGCTCCGGCGGGGCGTCGCGCAAGGGAAGAAGAAAAGCAATGGAAATGCAAGTGCGTGAGTGCAAGAGTGAGTTCGTGAAGAGCTCAGGGATGTGCTTTAGGTCCAGAAGAAGGCACGAGCAGGCAGGAACAGCTGCTGGCAACCGGCAGGATGCGTGGCACGCGCTGGCGGCGGCGGCACGACGTGGAGGAGTAGGGAGAGGTCCAGCGCGGGGTGGGGAGCGGCGGCGGGGTGCTGGGATGGCACGTGGCGCGAAGTGAGGCGGCGCGGGGCAGCTGGAGCTCGGGCACATGGCCGGCGAGGGCGGTGGGGTCGGCAGAGAGAAAACAGAGAGGGAGGACTGGAGGTAGACGAAGGAGGACCTTGCTGCAATTTGTCAAAAGTGCAGGGACTCCACTGTAAATCCAGGTTAACATTCAAACCATAGCTCAAATGAAAATGTGCCCAAAAGCAAAAGTGTAGAGCTCAGCAATATCTACAACTTTGCTTTAAGGTTTAGTTTCAAAAGATTTAAGGATTTGAATCTAATTTAAAACATGGTAAAGTTTTAAACTTCGGAGAAATCCTATTTAAAATCTACACTCCACTTGAATCCTTTTGGGTAGTTTCACCTCTATTTGTGGTTTAAAGGTAAGTTCTTGCCTTTTTGCAAAACAACGTTTGTATGTTTTGATTTTACCTCCCATTCTCACCCATTTTACACCTAAGGACCTAAATTTTCCAAAACTACTAAAAGATCCTTTTGCCTTTGCATTTAAAGTTTTAGCACACATACATAAGATCAAACATACACACTTTATACTAGAATCTAGTGTGTTTTAATCCTAAGTACCTTAATGTCACAGCCTTCCCTCCTAAAGAGAATCTCATCCCGAGATTCCAGAATAGAATGGAATCGGACGATCAGATTTGGGAGTTGGCTTGAAGGAAATCTGGAAAGTTTCGTTGGAGATATGATTCGGTTTCTCAAGTCACTTCTTCTTCCGTATGATGATCCCACTAAACTTTGAACATCTTGATAGTTTCTCTTCTAGTATTTCTTTCTTTGGTGTCTAGTACTCTGATCGGATGTTCGGTATAAGTTAGATCTGATTCAATTTCAATGGCTTGGGGATCGATGATCTCAGTAGGAACTTTGACACACTTCCTAAGTTGGGACACATGGAAGATATCATGAATGGCCGCTAATTGAGGAGGCAGTTGAAGACGATATGCTACGGGTCCACAGATTTCTATAATCTCAAAGGGTCCGACATATCTAGGGGCAAGTTTTCCTTTTACGCCGAACCGTTGAATACCTCGAGTGGGAGATACTCGAAGATATATGAAGTCTCCAATTTGGAACTGTAATGGTCTCCTTCGTATATCAGCGTAGCTTTTCTGTTGAGATTGGGCTACTTTTAAATTGTTCTGAATAGTCTTCACCTTTTCCTCTGCTTCAGTGACAAGGTCGGGTCCAAAGACTTTACGCTCACCGGTTTGTGACCAACTCAAAGGAGTTCGGCATCGGCGACCGTATAATTCTTCGAACGGAGCCATCTTGAGACTTGTTTGATAACTATTGTTATAGGAAAATTCTGCCAGTGACAAGCATTTGTCCCAATTCTTGTCGTACTGAAGTATGCAGGCTCTGAGCATATCTTCTACAATCTGATTTATCCTTTCCGTTTACCCGTCTATCTAAGGATGATATGCGGAGCTTTGGATTAACTTAGTTCCAAGAGCATATTGAAGTTGCTCCCAGAATCAAGTAATGAATTGTGCTCCACGACCAGAAATGATCGTCTTAGGTATTCCATGAAGACGAATGATTTGATCTAGATAGATCTCAGCATACTTTTTGGCGTTGCAAGTAGTATGCACGGGAAGGAAATGGGCGGTCTTGGTTAATCGATCAACGATTACCCAAATAGAGTCATGCCTTTGGGAGGTGTTGGGTAAACCAACGATAAAATCCATGCTGATATCTTCCCACTAACAGGTGGGAATGGGTAAAGGTTGAAGAATACCAGCAGTTTTGAGATGACTGGCTTTAACTCTTTGGTAGATATCACACTCCGAGACATACATAGCAATTTTTCGCTTCATACGAGTCCACCAAAAGTTCTATTTCAAATCCTGGTACATTTCGGTACTGCCGGGGTGCATAGAGAATTTGGACATATGGGCCTCGTCTAATATTTGCTTACGAAGCTTATGGTCCTTAGGTACAACGATACGCTCATTGAACCATAGAACCCCTTCGTGATCTACTCGAAAGCACTTATATTTTCCTTCTCCTTGTGCTAACTTCTGCTTGATAATTCTGACCCCTTTGTTGTGCTGTTGTGCCAGGATGATGTTATCCCTAAGCACAGCTTCAATTGGGAGATGGTTCAAGCTACCTTGAGGAATGATCTCTAGATTGAGCTTCCTTATCTCCCAACAAAGAGTCTCATTGAAAGCCTCTACTGACAAGTAAAAGCAATGTGCCTTGCGGCTAAGTGCATCTGCAATGACATTGGCTTTGCCTGGATGATAGTGTACTTCTAGATCATAATCCTTAATAAGCTCTAGCCAGCGTCTTTGCCTCATATTTAAATCTGCTTGCATGAAGATGTATTTGAGGCTTTTATGGTCAGTATAGATATGGCATTTTGTACCCATCAGATGATGTCTCCAAATCTTAAGTGCATGGATGACAGCTGCGAGTTCAAGATCATAAGTAGGATAATTCTGTTCATGAGTCCTGAGTGCTAGCGATGCAAAAACAATCACTCGGTTGTCTTGCATAAGCACACAACCAAGTCCGATTCCTGAAGCATCACAATAGATGTCAAAAGGTTTTGAAACATCTGGCTGAGCCAGGACTGGGCAGTAGTGAGATGTGCTCTGAGGGTGTGAAATGCATCTTCACATTGCTGATCCCAGGAGAATTTAACTCCTTTATTTAGTCGTTCAGTCATGGGCTTGGCTATTCTTGAGAAGTCAGGAATGAAATGATGATAATAGCCAGCTAGACCAAGAAAACTGCGGATTTGATGGGCTGACGTAGGAGGTTTCCAATCTAACACTTCTTGAACTTTACTGGGATCAATGGATATACCGTCACTGGAGATAGTGTGACCCAGAAATTTAACGGTATCTAGCCAAAATTCACATTTGGAGAATTTGGCGTACAAGTGGTGGTCTCTTAATCTCTAAAGAATAATATGGAGATGGTTTGCATGATCTTCCAGATTTTTGGAATAAATCAGAATGTCATCAATGAAGACCATAACGAATTTGTCAAGTTCTTGCATGAAGACAGAGTTCATGAGATACATGAAGTATGCTGGTGCATTGGTAAGACCAAACGATATGACCAGATATTCATAAAGTCCGGATCTGGTGGAGAAGGCTGTTTTTGGAATATCACTCGGCCTGATCTTAATTTGGTGATATCCTGAGCGGAGGTCAATCTTAGAGAATACCCGGGCTCCGGCTAACTGATCGAACAGAATATCAATGCGGGGCAGAGGATATTTGTTTTTGATGGTTACCGCATTGAGGGGACGATAATCTACACATAGCCTTAAGCTATTATCCTTTTTGAATAGGGCTGGACAACCCCATGGTGAAGCACTCGGACGAATGTAACCCTTATCAAGGAGGTCCTGGAGGTGGATCTTTAACTCTGCCAGCTCATTGGGTGGCATACGATAGGGCCTCTTAGAGATGGGGGCTGTGCCGGGTTGTAGTTCTATGATAAACTCAATATCCCTGTCTGGGGTCATTCCAGGCAGATCATTTGGAAAAACATCTGGGTATTCGCAAACAATAGGGATGTCCTTTAACTTGATCCCTTCTACAGCATAGGCACAAGAGTTGTTGCATTCCCGTTGTGGAAGATAGAGAATAGTAGGTTCATGATCGAATGAATCTATCTCCACGGCTCAGGAAGAGATATCTAAAGACACTCGGTGCCTGGTCATCCAATCCATAGCTAGGAGAACATCCATTTCTTCTAGGTCCAATAACAGTAAGTCTACTTTTATCAGATTGCTATCCAACTGAATTGGCACCTTTCTAAAGATTTGATTTGATGAAATTTTACCGCCAGGAGTTGTTATCATATAGGCTCCATTAGTAGGATAGAAATTCAGGCCTATTTTTGTTCCACACTTTGAACTGATAAAACTATGGGTTGCACCAGAATCAAAAAGTATAATCACGGGTTGATGGTTTATAGAGAAAGTACTCGTCATTATTGGCGCACCCTCGGGGAGTTCGGAGAGAGCTGTGAAGTTTACCCTCCCCTGGCGGACTTGTATCACCTGCCTCTTGCCCTTGCGCTTGTTATTCAGGCCAGATGTTTGCCCTTGGAAAGATCTTCTGGGTTGAGGGCAATCCTTGATGAAATAGGATGGGCTGCCGCAATTGAAACAATGATTGTTGTTGTTTCCTTGATTGAACGGCGGAAAGCTCGGCCGCGGGCCTGGCTGCTGTTGCTGCTGGGGTTGTGGTGTTGGTGGCCGATTGAATCAAGCCTGCTGGGGTGGCCTGGCTACCCATCTGCCTAGTAGATTGTTTCGGGGTGAAGCTCGGGTAGCAGTGTTCTGGACCAACTGATACCTTGGTGGTTGCGCAGTTGAGGGTCCCGTGGGTGTCTTCCGTTTCTTTTCTGCCCGGTGTGCTGAGATGCAATCCTCTTGAGTAATGGCCATATTGACCAATTCGTTGAAGTTGTTGGCCCTTACTAGGTTCAGCCGTTCCTTAAGCTTTGTATTCAGGCCACGGCAGAAACGATCCTGTTTACGGGCGTCAGTGTCCGCATGATAACCCGCGTACTGGCACAGATGATTGAAGACCTGTGCATACTGCATGACAGTGCAGGTTCCTTGGGTTAAAGTTAGGAATTCATTGAGCTCTCGCTCAATAAGTCCCTCTGGAATGTGGTGCACTCTGAAAATGGTCCGGAATTCGTCCCATGTGTGACCAGCTGGTTGCATGGCGTAATAATGGTCCCACCATATGCGGGTGGTGCCGCGGAGTTGTTGAGCCGCGAAGAGTGCCTTGTTTGCGTCTGAGCATGGTGCGGATAACAATGCGAACTTGGACTCTATAGTGCGAAGCTATGCATCAGCATCGAGGGGCTCGTCTGCTTTATGGAACAGTGGGGGATTGGGTACTGAGAAAGTTGTGGTAACCAGCCGATGGATGTTCATCCCGGCCTCGGGACGGGTGATGAAACTAGTTCATCAAGGCTTGTACTAGCAGGTTAAGGAGTTCCGTCTGTCGTGCCATGACTTCCTCTAGATTTGGCAATGCTGGTGGCAGTTGTTGGGAACCGCTACCTTGGTCTGGCCGGAAACCTTCCGAGGTTCCACGTGTAGCTCCAACCATCTGAAACAGAGGAGGTGTCCATTATTATCAACATATTCTTGCTCCCATTTTTAGATGATATACTACCGTTAAACAGATATGTAAGTCATATATTCTGTTTAACCAACTCTTTCAAAGGCAAGGATATTGGAACAAGACAACGGAACACAAGGCTTAGATTATAAGGCAGACACTGGTTGTCCTTAACATATTACATTAAGGTAGTCCGATTGTTACGGGTCAAGCCATACATACACATGCCACATATATTATAGCAAGTGGCCCTAGGTCCAGGTAGACTACTCACTACCTATGTCACAACATTCTACACTAGTTACATCTGAAAGATCGACGATTTGAATAGCCTAGAAATCGTCGAGGTCGCCTACGGAGGATTGGCTGCCGGAAGAGGAGTGATCTGGGTGAGGGTTAGGCTCTGGGTTTCCGTGCTCGACGTCGAGATTAGAAACTCCTTCGATTTCCTCCGGTTCTTCTTCTTCGCCTTCAGGTGCTACAGGTACAGCAGGAGTTGCTGGTTGCTGCTGAAGTTCGTCAATGTGAGCAAGGGCATCGTCAACCTCAAGGATAAGGTCATGGACTTGCTCCTGGAGGAACTCGATAATCGTGTTATGTTGAGTGATTATTGCATCACTCTCATTGATCTGATCCTCCCGGTGGACAATGGCCTCTTCTTGCTCTACAATTATTTCCTCCTTTTCCGTAACCAATGCTTGAAGTTCTTCTATCTGAGTGACCTGTCGATCAACATTTCTGTAGTGACCTTGAGCTATATTGGTCAACAAACTCATACCGTGGCGCAGCACAATCTGATAGTGGTGTTGGGCATTCATGAACCTGATGGTACCACGGAGTGTCTCTTCGGCTAAATCTCCCAGCATGTGATCATAGTGAGCTATCCGGAAATTCCACTTGGGATCGCTGGAATCTATTGCAGGAAAAAGGCCGATAGGATGCCCGGCAACATCCATGGGATGCTGGTTGCAGAAAGTGTGGATGGCTTCAAGAGCTGCGGTCTCAATGGTGTCAACGAGATGATAACCAACCACATCAACTTCGATGGGCTGCCAGTGAGAACGAAAAGGGTGCTGAGGAATGGTCATCTTAACTCAGCATCAAGGTACACCTTCTTCCCTATACTCCACTCCATCATACTGTGGGAGCTCGGTGTAGAAGAATAGCCTAAGTGATTCCCATAAGAGACGGGGAAAACCCTCCCAGTGCAAGGCATTGGTATGGAGATGCCCTGCATGATCCCAAAAGACATTTGAAGGAGCCGCCATCTGAAGCAAGAATTTAAATGGTGAGATTTTGAAGGATGCTGAAAACTCAACTAAGGCTACAACAAGCATCCTATTGAAATCCTACTAGAGACAACACTCTATATGTCCTTAAAAGAACAACACATTCAAAGCACTCATTTTGTTTGATAATGGATTATGCATGCACGTACTATTCGACCTCACAACCAAAACAATTGCCAAATATCTTTGGACTTACGTGGTTAATTTCGGTGGCATAATACATAAGTCTCTCTCTAATAACTAGTCGATAATTCTTATCTATCTTAACCTCTTAATCGTGGTTAGTGTACCTGCAGAAGACCATTTTTATATAATCTGAACCTTTCATGGCAGCACGACATGAAAGCGTCCCTAAACAGTACTGTTCACTATAGAAACAGTATCCATACAATTTCCGCTGTACGGACGACGTTAGCATATGTTACATCCGCAACGTATTCATGAGGGTACCGTTTAAAACGGGGGTATGAACAGCGATCACCATACCCTGTGCCGAACCATATACTCCCAATATGATCAACTAATTGTTGATATATTGGCAGCATCTCAAGTAAGCCACTGCTTGAGAAACAGCGTTCGGTTCGCATCACCGACAGGAAGGCCAATCTCCCTCAGTTGGCTGATGATCCTTACCTTCTTACCTTCTGGTCTCAGCATGGAGGAACAAAACAATACAACAAGATATCTAGGGTTGGTTGTGCTCAAAATTAAATTTTGACAAAAAGTAGAGCTGCAAGTTTGAGCTGAACTATACACATATATACTAGTAGCCACCTGATTACTCCCATATAAACCCTTAGGGCTTTACAATCTAAGCACCAACCTTAACGAATCCAACGTGATTTGGAAACTGTTTTGTTAAGCAAATTTTATCCTGAAAACATTTATAAGAGTTGTTGCAGTTTTAGTGTCGATTGTAAAAGTAAACCTACAGCTCTGATACCAGCTGTGACAGAACCGCCTGAATTATTCCGGCTCAAGTGCGCTAGTCATCGCTATACCGATGATACTAATTAAACGCACTTCAAATGGAACAACCCATTGGTCTATCGGGTCTCCGCCCGATACAACCATGGTTCAACAGGATCGAAGTAGGTTTACCTCGCATGAAGGTGAGTTTACAATCACACCATAGCTCACCAAATTTTAATTTATAGAGATAATAAACATTATTACAAACTGTTTCAAGCTTAAAGTAAACTTATACAAACATTGTTTAACACAAAACAAACATTAGTTAACAGCACAGCGATGTGCAAGTTACACCACGCTTAGCCCGAACATGGCGTCATTCCGGAGGGTCATTGCCGGCTGGGGATGTATCCCACTCCACGGACCAGCCAAACGGAACAGAGAATGGCCAGGCTGGACTATCCGTTGGGTTTTCACAGGCCATACCTGACAACAGACTAGCAAGACTAAGTATGCTAATACTCAGCAAGACTTACCCGTTTCATGGTATAGTTTGCCTTGTAACTAGACTTATGAAGGCTTGTAATGGTTCTGGATTTAATTTCAGCTGAAAAGCAACAAAGAGTATGATCTAACTTTCATATTTTACCTTTCAGTTTCTAGTTGTATTAACCATTCTATGTGAGCTCCTATTCTAGACAAACAAGGTAGAGATTAACATCCATCAAGAATATTCCAACAATAGTTACTGTTCTTACTCTATGTGGCAGAAGGAATAAGCAGTCTCAATCTCCACGAGAAACGGACGATTCTGAATCGAGTTTCATAACCTTGCAAGGGCAAACCTAACTCACACGCTTGGAACATCCAAAGATCATTTTCGAAGCAACCGTTTGCCTTTCATTCTGACTCGTGGATCAGGGCCACCACAAGCGACTGTAGGACCATACACACATCCAATGTGCAGGACATACGTCTGTAGTGCGACTACATGACCGTACTCCTGTCCGCTGTGCAGAACGTATTCCCGCACGTCAGTTCATGTACGAAAAACCAAAATTACGAGTGGTGGGAGGTATGTCCACTCCTCGGGCCGATTGGTTACTAGGCTTACCGCTTTACATATTTCACGGCATGTGGCTAGTACTTTCAAATGCTTAACGACAGCTACCACACACTACGACCTTATCAACTTTTATCAACACAGATGGGGTAACCTTTCCAGTCATGATATTGCACATGACCCCGTCCATCATCCTTACAGTGATTGCAGAATAGTAAACATTCAACTCGTATATCGCGCGACTGACAGGAGATCACTTGACTTCTGCCGGTCTTATTAGCAGAGCATCTATTCGATAAGGACTCAGGTACAATACATAGGTTCCTATGATTCATGCATCTAGGGTTCCATTTCAACTCCTAGACTTAATGCATAATATAGATATATAAGTATAAGACTATATAAGTGAAGTAATTTAAAATACTGGGTTATGCGTGGCTTGCCTTCTTGAGCGGGGCTGGGGTCAGGGATGTCAAAAA
The DNA here is from genome assembly GCF_002211085.1 of Panicum hallii. Lineage (NCBI taxonomy): Eukaryota > Viridiplantae > Streptophyta > Magnoliopsida > Poales > Poaceae > Panicum > Panicum hallii. Next base: position 25,553,962 of record NC_038050.1, on the reverse strand, counting down.
CTTCCGAACCTTGGTTCGGGGCTTCAGTTAAATTCTCGACGACGTTCACCGGGTCTTTGGAAAACCCTTGCTCGTTTTTCGGGACTAGTTCGTAATCTCCGTCGTCAAGTGCTGCTGACTCTACATGATATGCAATAATTTGAATTAGGTGGTTCGTGAGTTAAAAATTTTACTTCACGATAAAGTTGCAATCTAACAATGGATAGACACAACTTCATAATACAAGAAATTTGAATTTAATCTTATTACTATTGGTATGATAATTCAATTATCCTAATTAGTTGAATTAATTGAATTAGATTAACAAGTTTGATTTTTATTTTGAAATCCACAAAGGCTAGGGTCCTAAATTTTTGTGAGTAAACTTATTCCTAATGGATGGGTTTACTATGAATTTTTCATAATTTTCTGAAAACAAGCACTAAAGCATTTGATTTTAATTCAAATGTCAAGTTTAAATTCAAATCTTAAGCAAAACAGTGTTATAAATTTTTGAAAGATTTACTATGAACTACTCTATCGCAAAACATCACATGGTAAAAAGATCTCAGCATGAAAACCTTAGTAACATGCTTGAATAAATTTAAACCATTTCAAGCTTGATTTGCATAAGTTTAAATTAATTCAAGCTAGGGTTCATTACTGCAGGTGAACTTTTTACACAAGCTCACTCATACCCTAAACAGGCTACTTACCAAAATTCAAAAACAATAGAGCTAATATGCATAAGTTATACTCAAGATACCCTTTTGCTAAACTTTAAAATAACTCTAAAAATATTTTGTTGCATACTGCACTTTAGTAACAAAAGTTGTAGAGCTAAACTTTTGGAACACAACAAAACTGGTTTGGAAATTTTTGGATTTTTCTACAAATTCCTATGGATTTTACAAGTTGGCTGATCTAAATTAGAGGGGGGTACAGATTTCCTACAAAAAGGCCCCTGGAAAGATTCAAATCCTTGCAATTGGTCCTTTACTGGGCTACACAGGGATGCCGATCGGTGACGATCAAATTCCGGCGAGGGGGCTCACCAACGGCAAGGGGAAAGTGAGGGAAAAGGTTCCGGAGCTCACGGCAGTCACGGGAGTGGCCGGTGTTGGGGAAGAGAGGGACTGTGGTGGCGTATCGACGGCGAACAGGGGCGGGCGGCGGTGCTCCGAGGAATGGCGGCGGTGTTCCGGTGGCTGGAGGACAGGAGAGCGGTGGGGAAGTGGCTAGATAGCTTCCATGCGATGATGTGGTGCTAGTGGTGTGCCTGTCCGGGGCTGAGAGGCGACGGAGCGGCGGGACGACGGCGAGGCCGACCGGCGGCGGAAGCTCGAGCTCACCGGCGTAGTGGTCCGGTCGATCTAGCATGGGAGACTGAAATTATGTGGGGTTGTGAGCATCAGTGGGTGGCGACGATGCTGCTGGAGTATTGGATCGAGGGTGGGAGGCGGCAGGGGCGGCTGTCGACGGTGAGAAGGAGCTGCGGCGGAGCTCCGGCGGGGCGTCGCGCACGGGAAGAAGAAAAGCAGTGGAAATGCAAGTGAGTGAGTGCAAGAGTGAGTTCGTGAAGAGCTCATTGATGTGCTTTAGGTCTAGAAGAAGGTACGAGCGTGCGGGAACAGCTGCTGGCAACCGGCGGGATGCGTGGCACGCGCGGGCAGCGGCGGCACGATGTGGAGGAGTACGGAGAGGTCCAACGCAGGGTGGGGAGCGGCGGTGGGGCTGGGACGGCACGTGTCACGAAGAGAGGCGGCGCGGGGCAGCTGGAGCTCGGGCACATGGCCGGCGAGGGCAGTGGGGTCGGCAAAGAGAAAACAGAGAGAGGGAGGACTGGAGCTAGACGAAGGTGGACCTTGCTGCAATTTGTCAAAAGTGTAGGGACTTTAGTGTAAATCCAGATTAACTTTCAAACTATAGCTCAAATGAAAATGTGCCCAAAAGCAAAAGTGTAGAGCTCAGCAAGATCTACAACTTTGCTTTAAGGTGTAGTTTCAAAAGAGTTAAGGATTTAAATCTAATTTAAAACTTGACAAAGTTTTAAACTTCGGAGAAATCCTATTTAAAATCTACACTCCACTTGAATCCTTTTGGGTAGTTTCACCTCTATTTGTGGTTTAAAGGTAAGTTCTTGCCTTTTTGCAAAACAACCTTCGTATGTTTTGATTTTACCTCCCATTGTCACCCATTTTACACCTAAGGACCTAAATTTTCCAAAATTACTAAAAGATCCTTTTGCCTTTGCATTTAAAGTTTTAGCACACATACATAAGATCAAACATACACACTTTATACTAGGATCTAGTGTGTTTTAATCCTAAGTACCTGAATGTCATAGCTGTATACTTTTATTGCTCTTTTATGCCTCATTTCATGTTATGGATCTTTGTTTAGTCTTTTAGACACCCAGGGTGTCACATTGGCAGGGCCAACCTCCCTCGCGATGGTCGGGAGGTCGGGTGCCCTGTTACCGTTATTGTTGGTCGGCCCGCTAGCTTGGCGTGCCCGCCTTGATACAATCTGTCCCATCAAGCTGGCGAAATGGGGCACGGCCAGCATGAGCGCCGGTCGTGGGGTCATGATGGCCCGGCTAACCGCAGGTGTCCCTGCTGGTTCTCTGGTCCGTAGGTGGCACCCCTTCCCTGGCTGTCTGGCAACGGGCGTGCATGCACATCTTGTCGAATCCAGCACAGTTAATGCTGCTCCACGCCTTCCCAGGAGATCACGATGCCGGGCTCCTTCCCGGGATCGGCTTGGTCCCCCATCCCCTACGGTTATGTCGTGGGTCAGGAGGGCGCCACGTGTCCGAGGTGCCACCAGGCCTTCGCGCCTTTTCCCACTGGTGGGCCTGCACTAGCCGTGCTCCTTTCCTGGTGGGCTAGGCCACCTAACAGCGGCCATCTAGTCCTTACTTAGGCCCTTGAGGGCCGTGCTTTGGGGTACCTATGGTACTTAACCCCGTCAATACTATATTCGAAAAGAAGTTAGTAATTGTCTGGCTCTAGTAATTTGCAGAGGCAGCAGGATATGTCAATATGGTTGCAGCAGGAAAGACTTGAAATGCATTTATTTGAAAACAATAACTAACCTGGAGATATAAGCTCATTGTTCAAGAACTAATGAACAAAATGCATCATACGTGCACTATTTTCCCTACTTCCATCCAATGTATGACAAGCTAAAACTTATTTAAATTTGATCTAAAACGAAATCATATTGGAGATGGAATGCTTAGAACAAATAAACCATCTATGAACATATTCTTTGATGACCTCGAATGGTCTTCCCTTGAACATACCAGCAGTGTTCTCATTGTAGCTAGTATACATACTATTGTAACTAAAGTCGAACAAATAATTAATGGGTATTCCTATCTTGACAAATAAAATTGACATGCCCAAGAAAAACCAAGACATTTGGTTTTAGGAAACAAAATACTCGGTTTTAGGACATGTACCAAGGAAAAAATAGGTATCTGAATTTGCCGGGGGGCCCGTTTTCAAGGACGTGGGAGCCACAGTTTGCCCGGGGGGCCCGTTTTCGACAACTACTAGGACTCTAACGAAGTGTACTCCTCGTTCAGTACTACACCTTCAAGCCAGTTCTGAGGATGACTCGGAGATGGCAGACCCACCGCCCCTTGGGCGGCCCCTGCCCTTAAAAACCACTCGCAAAAAAAACCACTCGCAACCTGATGGCCACACCGAATCATTTTTGGGCAGCCATCTAGGTTTAACCGTAACATCAACACTGCAAGGCCGTTTCGTGTACTGGAAGGGCTTTGAGCCCTCCGAACTACTCGATTACGAGTCCCGCCTTGTGGCGTTCATGAAGGAACTACCCTTCCAGGAGGGCAAACATCTCTCTCCCATCATAGAAGAGGGAGAAAGTGGAATAGAGCTACTCGAGTATAGCCTTACGGCTAACCACTCACCGGATCGTCAAGTCTGCATGGCCTCCCTTCGCAACGTGGAGGACGATGAGCTGGACCCCCAATACAACAACAAGCAACTCGGAGACATCACAGCCGATGAGCCCATAGCTGATGCTCCCCAGAATGAAGACGAGGAGCATTGAAGGATCCGATGGGTGAAGAACGCCAAGCGCGCCCAGTGCAGGCGCAATTAGCAGAATAGCGCCCGCGAACCAAGGGATCTAAACAATGCTTTTGCAGCAATCACGGATCTGGAGTATTGTATGCCGATTGGCGCCATCGTAGAAGCAGCCCTCTTATACAAAGGAGTTCAAACCAGTCGGAATCCCCAAGTACGATGGTAAGCAGGACCCGTACCAGTGGATTCGATGCTACTCCGTTGCTATTGAAGTTTCAGGGGGATCCAACTCCACCAAAGCTCTCTACTTCCGAGTGGCTCTGGAGTCCGCACCCCTCATGTGGCTTGAAAGCCTCAAGCCAAACTCCATCGACTCGTGGGAGGTCCTCAAGCGGGCCTTCATCAACAACTTCCAAGGATCCTTGATCAGAGCGGGCACTCACCACGATCTGTCCCAAGTAAAGCTAGAGATGAATGAGACCCTGAGGTCCTACACCCAGCGTTTCCTCGAGACATGTGCCACCATTGCCAACATAACCGTCGAGGACATCATCTGCTGCTTCCAGAACAGGCTCTTCTCGAAGCACATGTACCATGACTTCTTACGCAATTGCCCGACTACTGCTGTGGAGCTGCGTGACATGATGGCACGGTGGGCTGACCAGGAGGATGAGGAGAGCGACTGCTTCCCCAAGCGCAATCACGACAAGCAAAGCAATGGCAATGACCACTATGACAAGAGCTAGCGGAACCACTCGGGGAACACTCAAAAGTGCAAGCCAGACCAAGAAGTCATGGCTGAGCGCAATCCGTGTGGCAAGAAGTCGGGGAACAACGACATATAATTCGAGAAAGTCATGCACAAACGATGCCCGATACACCCGAATTCATGACACACGCTCTTCAAGTGCGTTACCATCCGCAAGTCACTCAATGCACCACCCCTCCCTCAAGTAGGAAAGCAAAAGGACCAAGAGGATGACGAGGAAGGTGACAAGTCGGGGGCTCAAGACTTCCAGGATCCGAAGAACGTCATCAACGTCATCTTCGGCGAAGATGGTGGATTCCCCTCCAAGCGCACGTAGAAGATGACCCTGCGCAAAATACTCTCTGTGGAGCCAGCCATGACAAGGCCTCTAAGATACAGTGAGGTTCTGATCTCCTTCTTCAGGGACGATCAATGGACCAGCTTCTCCGAGCTGGGAAAATTCCCACTCGTTCTAGACCCTGTCGTGGCGGGCTCACAGCTAACCCGAGTACTCATAGACAGCGGGAGCAGCCTCAACCTGCTTTTTGCGATTACTCTGAAGAAGATGGGCCTGGACATCTCCAAGATGCTTACCCCCAGCAAAGCTTCTTTCTATGACATTGTCCCGAGTAATGCGGCTACACCACTCGTTTCAGTGGTCCTGCCAGTCACCTTCGGGGCGAAAGACAACTACCGCACCGAGTACATCAAGTTCGAGTTGGCAGATTTTGACTTGTCATATCATGCTATCCTTGCCAGACTGGCACTAGCCAAATTCATGGTCGTGCCCCACTACGTCTACCTGTTACTTAAAATGCCATGCAAGATAGGCGTACTCACACTCCGTGGTGACATGAAGAAGTCGTACGACTGCAATCAGGTAGCAATTGAGTACGCCACAACATCACGCATGCCAAAGCTGTCATCAGAAGTACTCATGGCCACGCAGAAGCTGACCAACCAGCGGCCTAGCCAGTCAAGGTTTAAAGCCAACCCCAGCGACATCGGCATCAACGCCATTCAGTTGCAAGAAGGCGACCCATCCAAGACTGCTTTGATAGGGATGGCTTAGGTGACAAATAGGAAAGCACGCTCATCAGCTTTCGGAGGGCTAACCGTGACATATTCACATGGAAACCAGCGGATATGCCAGGGGTGCCCAAGGAGTTAATCAAGCATTGCCTAAAAGTTGACCCTAAAGCCACTCTGAAGAAGCAACGACTACGGCGCTTCGCCCCTAACAAGAGGGAGGCCATCAAGAAAGAGCTAGCAAAACTACTCGCGATTGGTTTTATTAAGGAAGTGTACCACCCTGAGTGGTTAGCTAACCCTATACTAGTCTTGAAAATGAATAATAATGAATAGTGGATTTGTGTAGATTATACTGATCTCAATAAACCCCTTCGTGCTCCCACACATCATCCAAGTCATCAACTCCATGGCTGGTTGCATCTTGCTCTCCTTCCTCGGCTGCTTCAGGCTACCACCAGATAACTCTCAACGAAGAAGATCAGATTAAAACTGTGTTCATCACCTGCTTTGGAGCATATGCATACACTACAATATCATTCGGGTTGAAGAATGCAGGAGCCACCTATCAACGGGCCATCCAACTGCGCCTCGCGGATCAGCTACACCGCAATGTTGAAGCTTTCGTGGATGATGTGGTCATCAAGACCAGATCCCATGATGAGTTCATCACCGATCTTGAGGAAATGTTCAACAGCTTGCAGAAGTTTTGATGGAAGCTTAACCGGGCGCATCTCCAAGTGGGTCATGGAGCTAGGAGCCCTCACACTCAATTTCAAGCCCAAGACGGCCATCAAGTCGCAAGCACTAGTCTATTTCATGGCGGAGTGGCGAGAAAATAAGATGGAAGCCCTAACCAACTAGCCAGAGCATTGGGTCATGTACTTTGATAGCTCCCTCAAGCTTAGAGGCGGTGGTGCGGGAGTACTTTTCATCAGCTGGAGAGGAGAACAGCTCAAGTACGTGTTCTAAATACTATTTGAGGTCTCTAACAACAAAGCTGTGTATGAGGCATTATTGCACGCGCTACGCCTAGCAGTCTCCCTAGGCATTAAGTGAATACTCGTCTTCGGTGAATCCTTACTGGTGGTTCAACAAGTCAACAAAGAGTGGGATATCAACAAGGCCACCATGGATGCGTATGTTACCAAAGTACGCAAGCTTGAGAACAAGTTCTCGGGGTTGGAAATTCACCATGTGATTTGCGACAACAATGTGGGTGCGGATGTGCTCTCCAAACTGGGTTCTGATCGACCTAATATCCCAACGGGAGTTTTCATTCACGAGTTGTATCACCCTTCCATCAAGGCACCAGACTCAACTTCCATCGCTCAGGGTCCCAAGGAACCCGACCGAGAGGTCTTGATGATCGAGGTCGATTGGAGGGTGGCCTTCATCGACTACATGCATGAGCACAAACTACCCCCCGCTGTCGACCCAAAAAGCTGTGAAGCTACTCGCATCCTAAGGCGCAGCAAAGGGTATGTTCTAGTCGGGGGTAACCTATACAAGCGTGGATAAGCATCAGGCATACTCGTGAAGTGTGTCAGCACGGAGGAGGGCAAAGAGATACTGCAAGAGATTCACGAAGGTGTGTGCGGGAACCACGCGGCTTCTAGCACACTAGTCAGCAAGGCATTTTGATCTAATTTCTACTAGCCGACTGCTTTGGCAGATGCTGAAGCACTCGTTTGCCGGTGTACCAACTGCCAATTCTTTGGCAAATAGCCTCATGTCCTGGCTCATAACCTCATCACCGTACCCTCTTCATGGTCATTTGCATGCTGGGGTCTAGACATGATAGGGCCCTTAACAAGTGCGCTAGGAGATTTCACACGCGTGTTGGTGGCCATCAACAAGTTTACCAAGTGGATCGAGTTCAAGCCAATCACAACGTTCTCTACAGATCAAGTGGTTACTTTCATCTGCGACATCTTACATCATTTTGGCTTCCCCAACACTATCATTACAGATCTGGGATCCAATTTCCACTCGCATCAGTTCTGGGACTTCTATGAACGTAGTTCTATTGAAGTCAAATATGTTTCAGTGGCTCACCCGCGGGGCAACGGCCAGGTGAGCGCGCCAACGGCTTGATTCTTGATGGACTGAAGAAAAGACTCTATGACAAGAAGACCAAAAAGGGCGGCAAGTGGATCGATGAGATCTCATTAGTAGTCTGGGGGCTTGGCACACAACCAAGCAAAGCCACAGGACACTCACCTTTCTTTCTCATATACGGGTCTGAAGCTATATTACCAGTTGACGTGATGTGGAAGTGTCCACGACTAGAGATGTTTGAAGAAGGCGAGGCTAACACCGCAAGACATCTCGAGCTTGACTCGGCTGAGGAAATCAGATGCAATGTCTTGTTCCAGTTGGCTAGCTACTTACAAGGAGTTCATCGTTACCATGACAAGAACATTCAACGTCGCTCTTTCAATGTTGGAGATATAGTTCTTTGATGAATCCAGGATGATACCGGGCTACACAAGCTTAACTCGCGATGGAAAGGGCCTTTCATTGTGCACAAGGTTACAGGCCCTAAATCTTATTGCTTACAGTACCTTGATGGCTAGGAGGTTCCTAATTCTTGGAATATCGAGCATCTACGTTGTTTTCACCCTTTATCAACTAGGACATTTTCTATTGGTGCATGGAGATTAATACTTCCAGTACAACTCTGTTTTACTGGTTCACGACTTGTATTACGCGTAAGTTTTCTGAAAGGGTCTCGCTCCCATACTTCTAGTAACTAATTACTAGTTTCCAACTAGTATCTTGGGTTACTGAAGGGGCCTTGTGCTCATACTTCTAACATAACTCTGTTTTACTAGTTTACGACTGGTATTACGCACAAGTTTGCTGAAGGGGCCTTGTGCTCATACTTCTAACATAACTCTGTTTTACTAGTTTACGACTGGTATTACGCACAAGTTTGCTGAAGGGGCCTCGCTCCCATATTTCCAGTAACTAATTACTAGTTTCCGACTACTATGTTGGGTTACTGAAGGGGCCTTGCGCTCATACTTTCAGTACAACTCCGTTTTACTGAACGGGCCTCGCTACCTTATTTCCAGTAACATATTACTAGTTTTGGACTCGTACACTATGTTACTGGGGGCTCACTCCCATTGCAAGGAGTTTTACTAGTATACAACTAGTTCTATAACTGTTCGACTATTTTGGCTACTCGTCATGACTACAACCCTAGTCAGGATCGACTCTGACTAGATGGCTTCTATCTATGCTTCTCATCTGGCTCCTTAGTTCGGGGGCTCGATGGGACAAGGCACTCCACGTGATTCAAGGGATAGCTCTCATGCTTAAACACTGGACGCTGTAAAACTACTCCACAGTAGCCGATCCAGAGGCCCTTTAAGATTTATCTTGGGTAGATATTTGTTAACCATTATTTCAAAGATTTTATTCCAAAATAAGGGGTTTGTTCAGATTATGACCCAAAGGTCTTATTTAGTCATTGATTCAGAGAACAAAGATTGATTTGAGAGGTAATTTCAGGTGTTTGTTGGAGATGTTATTTGTTTAAAATTTTTTTAGGGAATTCATCCTGAAAAAAGAGATTTTCAAATTTACTAAACCGATTTGCCCATGTTCACCATCACATCTTTATCGTCATATATTGCATGCCACGATTCTTTGGATCCTTTATTCCAAACTTTAGAGATTTGGATTCAAGGCTCGGGGGCTGCAGTGTCAGACCCGGGCACACGGGACTACCCATGTGGCACACTTCACCTAGGATATGGGATGGGACATGTCCCACTCCCTACATCTATTGTAACTACTCAAAATGTAGTAAGATTACTCATGTAGTAGTTAGACTAGTTGGACACGGTAGGAGACGACCCGAGAAGTACTTGGGTAGGACTCCAAGGCTTGTATCCGACTAGGACATCCATGTAAACCTGTCCCCCAGACTATATAAGGGTGGACAGGGACCCCCTTAGGGACAACCATCATCAAAGGCAATCCAAATCACACAGGACTTAGGGTATTACACTCTCAGCGGCCCGAACATGTCTAAAACCTTGTGTTCCTGTGCACCTTTGAGTTCCTGTAACACCCTAAGGTAAAATTTTGAGATTTATAATGAATTTAATTGGGCTCCAGTAATTATCTAAGGATTTATTTTCCCTAGCTTGCATTTATTTATAATTTAATTCACAAAGAATTAAAATTTATTTTAGGTTCAACATGTTTGTGCATTCATGCTGGTGCATAAGTTTTATTTGGTTGAGTGCATAGGAGTTGAATTCAAATTTGAGTTGAATTCAAATAGAATCGAGTTGGTTTGAAAAAGAAAAGGGAGGAAACAGGAAAGTAGGTCAGTCATTCCTTCTTTTCTCTCAGTCATTTCTTCTTTTATCAGTCATTTCCGTTCTTTTCTCAGTCATTCCCGTTCTTTTCTCTATCATTCCTTCTTTCTCAGTCATTCCCCCAGCTCGACCCCACCTGTCGGCACCCCTTCTCCTTTCCTTCTTCTTCCTCATGCCCGACCTCCCCTGTTCCTCCTCCACCGTCCCGGCCGCTCCCTCGCTGCCCGTGGCCCCGCTCCGCCCCCGGTGAGCACGCTCGAGGCCCACCGACCAGCCTCGCTGGCGCCCTCACCTTCTAGAAGCCGAGCCCCAAAGCCCGAGATTTCGCAAATCCGTTGCGCGATCCGCTTTCACCGCAGAGTCCGCGGCACGCACGCCTAGGGCATTCCCGCCGCCTCTTAAGCACCAGGCCACCTCCCCTGTGACTTCCCTAAACCGCGACCGCAACCCTAGCCACGCCCAGCTCGCTCTCGCCGTCGAATTTCACCACGACCGCCATTGCCGGTGAGCTCGGCCTCTACCAAAATTGATCACCGCCGGCGTGTTTCCGTACTCCCTAACTCCCGTGTCACCTTCATAGCACCACTCTAAGCCGATCCACGGAGTCCAGGAGCCAGGAGGACCTCTGCAGCAACTTCTTCCCCAACTCCGTCCGTGCGCCGCCGCCCGCCATCGACGTTGACCCCCTGCGCTGCTTCTCCGGCCAATTCAGACCTTTGGTGAGCATCAACACGGTCCTCTCCACCTCTTGCGCTAGCTATCATGGACCGTAGGCCGCACTCGAGGCTGGAACGCCATTGCCGATGTTCTGCCACCGCTCCGCCGTGGCAGCGCCTCTGCAGCTCAGCACGACCCCAGCCGATGCCTGTTCTACCTTGCCTGGGCACTGCGCACACGCACACGACCATTTGCCACCGCTCCTGTGCCCAGAACCGCGTGATCATGCACGCGCCGGCGTGCGCCGCCGTGCAGACCCACTGTTCCTGCGAGCCCAACCAGATCGGACCGGTCTGATCCAGATCGGACCGTCCGGACCCCCACCGTGCAGACCGGACCGTCCGAACCACGCCGTTTAGATCGGACCGTCCGAACCGGAATGCGCCCGAACCGTTCGATCCAGATCCAACGGCCCAGATTAGAAGATACCCCTTCAGCCGTGGCAGTTTTGTTAAAGAGCCCCTGAGCTTCCTTGGAATCAACCCGCAGTCCACCTCCGTTCAAAGATAATTCCAGTTAAGCCCCTATTTTTGCACCGAAGCCCTTGAACTTTCCAGAGATAGGGTCCGCTGTCCCTGGACGCGTGGTTTTGCAGTCTAAAACCGAAGTTTATGGGTTAATTTCATTTTAGTCCTTAGTTGTTGCGCAGAACCCCTTGGGAACTTCTGTTTTCTTACAGAAAAGCCCCTGGACCTTTTTTTAACCCTAGTTTTCGTGTCTTAGCTCCGTTTTAGGTGGTTTTCACGCTCACGCGATCGTTGTAGCGCGTAGAATAGTTCTATCATAATTTTGTGTGCTGTTTTTATGTAATGATGTACTGTTTCTTATCTTTTATCTTGTTTGCATGAATGTGTATGTGCTGGACCATGTTTTGGCATTGCGCTCATGAGTAGACGCTGAGCCTTTGGACGAGTATCAGGAGCCCCTTGCTGCAGAGCAATTTGAGCAGCAGCAGGAGAACTTTGAGGAAGGCAAGTATAACATGAGCATCCTATCACTTTTAAATACAATTTCATACTGCATTTTAATTCTGTATGCCTATAAGGACTTCCTAGCCACCTTATCCTTTACATTTATACCTTGGGTTGCATTTTGGTTAGTTGTGCTAGGTGCTGCGCTCTCACACATGTTGGTCCTTTTTAATTAATTTGGCTAATGGTCTTATGCAACTTAATTCTGAGAGTGGCCCTCTGTGCTGTGTGCTTGAGTGGCTCACATCTCCTTAAAAGATGTTTTTTTAGAAACATGGTTTAGGGGGCCAGCACGGTGCTTAGTGCTTGGTTGGCCACTCTCCATAAGGACCGGTTCATAGAGCGACAACCTGGGACAACCGCGCAACCACAGGACTGGAATGGACCGGACCTTTTCCCTCTCTTCTTCTTCCTCTGAGCCCATTCTGCACCTCTGCTCCCCTTTTCTGCCGCCGGCGCAGAGCTTCCCTCCCCCCTAGCTGCCGCTCTGCCATCGTCACCACCGTTCATCTCCTGCTCCCCTACTCCCCATGCGTCACCCTAACCTTGCCCGCCACTGTAGCTCCTCCTCGCTGTCCTGCTCCGCGCGCGCCACGGCTTCCTCGAGCACCCGTCGGCCGCCACCTCACCCCCGCCGTGGAGAGCTCACAAGCGAAGCCCCGGACTTCTATCTCTCGCGCGCACCAACACCACATGAGTCCCTACATCCCGTTCCTCCGATTTCTTTGTCAATTCTCGAGCGCCCGACCCTAACCCCACTGCCGCCCCTCTCCTTCCACTCCGGCAACGCTCGGCATTGCCGTGGGCAGCCGCCACCAGGCACCCCTCGCCCCCATCGACCCCCGTGCGAGCTTCCCCGTTCCCTACTGGTGCTCACCGACCCCTTGGTGCTCTCCAATTTCAGTCGGAGCCCTGTTACCGACGTGCGCCGCCGCCGCCGCCTTCGGCCTCGCCGTGGGACCTCCCTTTCCGGTCTCCCCCAACTCCAATTGACCTCGCACCAAGCCTCCTCACACTGCCAGGACGCTTTTCGACCACTCCTTCGCCACCCAAGGGCACCAGAGTACGGTCCCCGACATTTCTTCCCCACCGCCGGCCGCCGGTCTCTGCTGCACTGCCACGACAAGCCGTCCTCTTCTGATCCAGTGCAGCTAAAGGCGTGCAAGCACCCCGTGGTACCTCTCCCTCCCCTCAGACCTCACCGCTGGCGACCTTCCTCGCCGGAGATGGCCGCCCAACCACTGCCCCCTTTCACTTCTAGCCAAGGACCTCGGGTTAGAAGGAGCAAAAGCCCAGGGGGCTGTTTGCAAACCATAGGACTCAGAGAAACAATACTAATAGGGACCCCTGTGTAAACATTTCTGTTATTTCATGTGAGCCATGCAGTTAACTTGTAAAATTGATAGAAAATTGTAGGTAATTCCAAAAATTGTCAAACCAATTTTGTTAGAAACTAGATTTCAAACCCTACAACTTTTATTAAATAAGTTTGGTTTGAAACTAAGTATTTTTGAATCTATTTTAAATCGAAGGTAAAAGAGTTTAATATGCATAGCTTCTACATACTAACTTTGCTACTTATGATTTTTGGTATGTAATTTCTATAGATTATGTATGAACTGGTGTAAAATTTTCAAACCTAGTATTATTTTGTAGCTTGAGTTCTTTTAAATTTGGGCAATTCAAATTTGAATTGAAATGGAATTAGTTAAGCATGTCTATTAAAGCTTAATTAATTAGATGTTTTTGTCATAATCTAATAGGTGGATAATTAATCTATGATTAAATTTTCAAGACTTTATAATTTTATTTACCTAAGATTTGAATTTAAATTGGGATTTGAATCTAAACTTAAATATTTTAATTCCTATTTTCAGTAAATTCAATGTTATAGTCATAAGTTAAATATAAAGGAGGATTCAAGGCTAAAACCCCCTTTTGTTTCATGAGTTCTTGTGTGGTAGCTTTTTGGATTACAACTTTATCATGAAATAAAATAAAAGAATATGCATCCCTTAATTTACATCTTTGCATATCATGTAGATCCGATTACTCTTGCCGACGGTGATTACGAACTGATCTCGGATCAAACCGTAGAAGTTTCTTAAGACCCCGAGAGCGCCGTTGAAGGCCTAACTGAAGCTCCTAACCAAAGTTCAGAAAACTTTGACACTACTGGCCCCAACCCTATGCAAGAAGGCAAGCCCCGGACATAACCCCTACTTTATCTACACTGCAACTTATATTATTTATATCTATCTATGCATTACGTCCATAGGAATTGTATGAAAAACCCTAGTTACATCTTCCTAGGAACCAATGTATTGAATACTAGCATTTCAGTCCGAATAGCCGCTCTGCTAATAGGACCGGTAGAAGTCAGGTGATTTCCTATCACTCGCGCGATATAGGAGTTGTAATGTTTACATTCCTATAATCACTATAAGGATGACGGATGGGATTTATGTGAGGTATCATGATTGAGGTGATGCCCCGTCTGTGTTGTTGAACTTGGTAAGGTCGCAGTGTGTGGTAGCGGTGGTTAAGCGTTTGAAAGTACTAGCCACATGCCGTGAAATATGGTAAGCGGTAAGCCTAGTAACCAATTGGCCCGAGGAGTGGACATACCTCCCACCACTTGTATTTTGGTTCTTCCTGTTACTCGATTCGACGTGTGGGAATACGTGTTGCTGGGCAACCAGGAGTACGGACATGTAGTCACGCTACAGGCGTACGTCCTGCACTTTTGAAGTGCATATGGTCCTGCAGTCGCTTGTGGTGGATCTGACCCACGAGTCGGAATGAAAGGCAAACGGTTGCTTCGGAACTATCGTTGGATGTTCCAAGCGTGTGAGTTAGGTTTACCCTTGCAAGGCTGAAATTCGATTCAATAATCGTCCATTTCTCACGGAGATTGAGACTGCTTGATCCCTTTACCACATAGAGTAACAAGAGCAACTTTGTGATTATCAAAGATGATGTTTGTTGAGAAAGTTCTACCATGTTTGAGTAACTATAGTTGCTTACTTAGAATGAATAATCAACTAGAAACTGAAAGCTAAAATTTGAAATTAAGGATCTACTTTTTGTTGCTTTTCAGCTGAAAACCCTACCCAAAACCTGAAAAGCCTTCATAAGTCTAGTTACATGGCTATGTATACCATGAACGGGTAAGCCTTGCTGAGTACTAGAATACTCAGTCTTGCCTTGTAACTTTTATTCAGGTAATCTCCCTGACAACCCATCTCTGCCTGTACCATGGCCCTACCCTCTGCCTGATGGTTGGTTTCGTGGAGTGGGACCCGTCCCCAGCCAACGCAGACCCCTCCGAGTGATATTATGCCAGGGCTAGCATGATATCCGTACCGACGACGTGTACAGTGCCTGTGTTTTAAAACTCCGCTGCCATGACTTGGAATTTAAGACTGTTTTGTAATAATTTCCATCAGTTGGGAAACTGATGTCACTTTTGAACACTCATGTAATATACCTGCCTGTGATGTAAAGTGTGATGGCATTTATATCTCTGGACTCGCCTTCATGTGAGGTACCTTGTTTGGTCCTGTATTCGGTGGTTTATCGGGACGTTACCCGACAGGCCAAGGGATTATACCGTTTGAAGCACGTTGGAGCCCTCAAGAGTGGACTCGCATATTTGAGCCGGTGTAATTCAGGTTGGTACTGCCACAGCTGGTATCAGCGCTAACAAGTGTACACCGGAGATGTGACATGCCTTAAAAATACTTTTAGTATAAAATTTGATTAACCAAGTATATTGCAAAACTACGTTGGATTCGTTAAGGTTGTGCTTAGTACATAAAGCCCTAGGGTGATGTTTAAGGGAATTAGAGGTGGCTATAGTATATATAACTCTAACTACCAGCATTACTTTTCTGTCAAAACTTAAATTTATGCATAACCCAACTTTACTTCCTGTAGCGACATCTTCGATGGTGAGGTAAGGAGGTAAGGATCCTCAGCTAACTGGGGAGTTAGCCTTCCCGTCGGTGATGCGAACCGAACAATGTTTCTCAAGCAGTGGCCTACTTGAGATGCTGCCAATATACCAACTTTGGTTGATTATATTGGGAGTATATGGTTCGCGCAGGGTATGACGATCGCTGTTCATACCCGCGCATGTTGCGGTACCCCCGTGAATACGTTGTTCGATGACATATGTTAACGTTGTCTGTACGGCGGTAATGGTACAGATGCTGTTTCTATAGTGAACAGTAATGATTGGGAACGCTTTCATGACATGCTGGCATGAAAGGTTCATTGGATATATATTATGATTTCCTGCAGGTACGCTAACCACGATTATGGAATTAGGACGTATAGGACTTATCGGCTAGTTATTAGTGAGAGACGTATGAGTTATGCCACTGAAACTGATTGCGTAACTCCGAAGATATTCGGCAGTTGTTTTTGGTTGAGAGAACGAATAGTACGTGCATGCATAATCCCTTGACAAACAAAAGAATGCAATGTATGTTTAAGTCTGATGAGGATGAATAGTATGTTGTTTATCTTTAGAATGGGTTAATGGGATTTTTATAGCAGTTTTAAGTTGAATATCTTAAGTATCTTAGGTGTCCATCTGATCTCTAGTTTTTGCTGTTGTCAGAATGATTATCTCGCTTCCTTTTATCTTGTGATTTATCAGCAAGGTAAAAAGTCTCACCATTTGCATTCTTGTTGCAGATGGCAGCCCCTCCTAATGTCTTTTGGGATCTGGCTGGGCATCTCCATACAAATGCCCTGCACTGCGAGGGTTTTCCTCGCTTACTTTGGGAATCTTTAAGGTCATTCTGCTATACAGAGCTCCCGCAGTATGATGCAGTTGAATATCAAGAAGAAGGCGTTCATCAAGCTCGAGTCAGAATGACCATTCCTCAGCATCCTTTTCGCTCACAATGGCAGCCCATTGAAGTTAACATGATGGGTTATCGAATAGTTGATACCATTGAAGGAGCAGCATTGGAAGCAATTTATCTTTTCTGTAATCAGCATCCCAGGGAAGTCGCAGGACAACCCATTGGTTTATTTTCTACGACAAATCCCAATGAGCCAGAATGGAATCTCAGGGAAGTCCCTGAGAGTCATAAATTGGAAGGTCCAACGGAAGAAGTACTTCGAGGAATGATGCGGTTTATGAATTTACAGTATCACTATCAGCTGCTCCTACGTCGTGAAATGGGTCAGTTGATTAATGCCGTGCGAAGTCACTATAGGGAGGCTGATAGACAAATCACTCAAGTTGATCAACTTCGAGCATTGGTGACTCAGAAGGATGAGATCATCGCAGCACGGGATGAGACCATCCTTCACCGAGAAGATCAGATCAACAAGAGTGATCATATAGTCACTCAGCGCAACACCATCATTGAGTTTCTTCATGAACAAATCCATGATCTGATCCTTGAGGCTGACGATGCTCAGGCTCATCTTGAAGAACTGCAGCAGCCACCAATACCTCCCGTCGCACCCGTAGTACCTGAGGCTGAAGAAGAAGATCCAGAAGAGATTGAGAGAGTCTCAGAGCTTGACTCCGAGCATGGGGACCCTGTTCTTAGTCCCCACCATTCTTCTTCTGGCAGTCAGTCTTCTGTGGGCAACTTCGACGATTTCTAGTTGTCAAATCATCGACTTTAGAGATGTAACCTATAAGAAATGTAATGCTTTAGATAATATGTAGTTTGCTTAGACCTTGCGCCATTTGTTGTAACATAAATGGCCGGTGTATGGATCCTATGGATATATAATGTGGAAAACCATCAAAATCTATGTTGTAATATAAGCTTCATGTTTTATCCTCTTGTTCCTTATCTTTATGTTCTGAAATAAGATGATTGAATGGAATATGTGCATTGTTTATATGAATATTGTATCTTCTGAAATTGGGAGTAAGGTTATGTGGTTAATAACGGACGTCTCCTTTATTTCAGATGGTTGGAGCCACGCGTGGAACCCCGGAAGGCTTCCGGGCAGAACAAGCCAGTGGTTCTCAACAACCACCACCACCACCTCCCAACCTAGCCGAGGTAATGGCGCGGCAAACTGAACTCCTCAATCTGCTGGTACAAGCACAGCAGAACCAGCAACGTCAACAGTCACGAGGCCAGCTATCAGGACTTTCTCAGTACCCAACCTCCATTTTTCAGTAAGGCTGAAGAACCTTTGGACACTGATGCCTGGCTTCATATCATCAAATCGAAGTTCGCCCTCTTGACTATACCTTGTGCGGACTCGAGAAAAGTTTCTTTTGCTGCCCAGCAACTTCGCGGTGCTGCTCGTATATGGTGGGATAATTTCTACGCCATGCAGCCTGCGGGACATGTCATCTCCTGGGATGAATTCCGGACTGCCTTCAGGGCACATTATATTCCCGAAGGATTGCTGGAGCGAAAGTTGAACGAGTTCTTGGCACTTACTCAAGGTTCTAATACGGTATTGCAGTATGCACAGACTTTTAATCATCTGTGCCAATATGCAGGTTATCATGCAGACAATGATGCCAAGAAACAAGACCGTTTTCCTCGTGGACTTAATACCAAGCTCAAGGAGCGCGTGAATCCTGTTAGGGCTAATAATTTTAGTGAGCTAGTTAATATGGCCTTAACCCAAGAGGATTGTATCCTGGCACATCGTGCTGAGAAGAAAAGAAAGGTTCCTACTAGACCCTTGAGTACTCAATCACCGAGGTATCGGGTTGTTCCTAATACACAAATCAGAGCACCACAGAGGAATGCCCCGTTTGGCAGACTGGTTCTCAGGCCACCCCAACAACAAGGAAGGTATAGACCCCCGGTACCTCCACAGCAGCTGCAACAATCTGGCCCCAGGCCAAATGTGCAACAAGCTCCATAGAGAGGCAGCAATTATTGTTGTTTCAATTGCGGAAGTGCAGACCATTTCATCAGGGATTGTCCACGGCCCAAGAAACCTAATCAAGGACAAAGTTCCACTCAGAATAACCAGAACAAGGGTAAAAGGCCGATGATGCAAGTCCGGCAAGGATGAATTAACTTCACCACCCTTGCGGAACTTCCGGACGGAGCCCCCGTCATGTCGGGTACATTCTCTATCCATCACCAACCAGTTGTTACATTATTTGATTCTGGAGCAACTCATAGTTTTATTAGTAACAACTATGGTACCCGAATAGGACTTGATTTTTGTCCTACCCAGGGATCATACATGATTTCTACCCCTGGAGGAAAAATTACCTCTAACCAAATGGTTAAAAGTGTGCCAATTCGGTTAGGTAGCCAAGTGATTAAAACTGATTTGGTATTGCTAAACCTAGAGGGTATTGACGTTATATTTGGGACGAATTGGATGACTGAACATAGAGTACTGCTACACATTTCTTCCCGAGTTATTGAGACTGATTCACCATATCAAGGAGCCATTACCCTCTATCTACCTCAGCAGGAGTATCTATATCCTTGTACTTATGCCATCCCCAATATTAAAGTAAAAGATATTACTATAGTGTGTGAGTTTCCTGATGTCTTTCCAGACGTCTTGCCTGGAATGCCACCAGACAGAGATATCGAGTTCATTATTGAACTTCAACCTGGCACTGCTCCTATTTCAAAGAGGCCATATCGTATGCCTCCGAATGAATTGGCTGAACTAAAAATCCAACTTCAAGATCTTATTGATAAAGGTTTCATACGCCCAAGTGCTTCACCTTGGGGTTGTCCCGCTCTCTTCGTTAAGAAGAAGGACAGTAGCCTAAGGTTATGTGTTGATTATCGTCCACTCAATGCGGTTACTATCAAGAATAAGTATCCTCTTCCCCGCATTGATATCCTGTTCGATTAGTTAGCTGGAGCTAAAGTCTTTTCCAAGATTGACTTACGCTCTAGTTATCACCAGATCAAAATCAAGCCTTGCGATATTCCAAAAACAGCCTTCTCAACCAGATATGGACTATATGAATATCTGGTTATGTCATTTGGGCTTACTAACGCCCCGGCATATTTCATGTATCTCATGAACTCAGTCTTTATGCCGAAACTTGATAAATTCGTCGTGGTCTTCATCGACGATATCCTAATATATTCCAAGACTAATGAAGACTATGCCAATCACATACGTATCGTTCTTCAACGACTACGTGAACATCACCTCTACGCCAAATTCTCGAAATGTGAATTTTGGCTGGATAGTGTGAAATTTCTAGGACACACTATCTCTAGTGAAGGCATATCAGTTGACCCAACTAAATTGGAAGCCTCCAACTTCAGTCCATCAAATTTGAAGTTTTCTTGGATTGGCGGGATACTATCGCCGATTCATTCCAGACTTCTCCAAGATAGCTAAACCTATGACTGAGCTACTTAAGAAAGAAGTGAAATATCGTTGGGACGAAAGTGTGACGAAGCGTTCCATACTTTGAGAAAACTTCTAACAACCGCTCCGGTGCTAGCTCAGCCAGATAACACCCAACCTTTTGATGTTTACTGCGATGCTTCTGGAACTGGCCTTGGTTGCGTTTTAATGCAAAACAACCATGTCATTACTTATGCATCCAGAGCGCTCCGGAACCATGAGCAAAACTATCCAACTCATGATCTTGAATTGCAGCAGTTGTTCACGCTCTTAAAATCTGGAGACATCATCTTATGGGTGCTAAGTGTAATATTTACACTGACCATAAGAGCCTCAAATATATCTTTACCCAAGCTGACCTGAATATGAGGCAAAAGCGTTGGTTGGAATTAATCAAAGATTATGACCTTGAGGTATATTACCATCCTGGCAAAGCCAATGTAGTTGCAGATGCACTTAGCCGCAAAGCACATTGCCATTGCTTGTCCATAGCAGCTTTCAGTGACACTCTCTGTAATCAGATGAGAAAACTCAATCTAGAGATTATTCCTCAAGGTAGTCTAAATCTTTTATCTATCGAGTCTACTCTTCGAGATAAAATCATCATGTCACAACTACATGATGAGGGTATTAGAATTATCAAGCTAAGACTATCTCAAGGAGAAGCTAAATACTAGTGTTTTCGTACTGATCCTCAAGGAGTCTTGTGGTTCAACAATCGTATCATTATACCTAAAGACCATCAACTTCGTAAACAAATCCTTGATGAAGCACATTTGTCCAAATTCTCTATTCATCCTGGTAGCACCAAAATGTACCAAGATCTACGACAACATTTTTGGTGGACCAGAATGAAAAGAGAAATTGCTAAGTATGCATCTGAGTGTGATACGTGTCAGAGAGTCAAAGCCAGCCATCTAAAGGCCTCTGGTACACTCCAACCATTAACCATTCCATCATGGAAGTGGGAAGACATTAGTATGGATTTCATTGTTGGCCTTCCCAACACATCTCAAAAGCATGACTCCATATGGTTAATCATTGATAGACTTACTAAAATGGCTCATTTTCTTCCCGTGCATACCACTTACTCAGCTAAGAAGTATGCCGAAGTCTATCTTGATCAAATTATTCGATTACACGGTGTCCCCAAGACAATCATCTCTGATCGAGGGACCCAATTTATTGCGCGCTTCTAAGAACAATTGCAGTCTGCTCTTGGAACCAAACTGATTCGAAGCTCTGCATACCATCCCCAGACTAGTGGGCAGACTGAGTGAGTAAACCAAATTCTTGAAGACATGCTCCGGGCTTGTATTATTCACTATGGTACAAGCTGGGACAAATGTCTTGCCTTAGCTGAATTCTCTTACAACAACAGTTACCAATCCAGTCTTCAGATGTCACCTTTTGAAGCGTTATACGATCGCAGATGTCGAACTCCCTTGATTTGGTCTGAGACTGGTGAACGCAAAATCTTTGGACCAGATCTAGTTATTGAAGCCGAAGATAAGGTCAAGATTATTCAAGCCAACCTTAAGACAGCCCAGTCTAGACAAAAGAGTTATGCGGATCGAAGAAGGAAACCTTTGCAGTTCCAAATAGGAGATTTGGTCTATCTTCGGATATCTCCTATCAAAGGTGTTCAGCGTTTCGGCATAAAAGGAAAATTAGCACCCCGGTATGTCGGACCCTTTGAGATCCTTAAAGTTTGCGGCCCAGTGGCTTACAAACTTTGCCTTCCATCTTAAATGGCTGCCATCCAAGATGTGTTCCATGTTTCTCAACTTAAAAAGTGTATCAAAGTACCCACAGAAATCGTTGAGACCCGTACTATTGAGATCGAACCCGATCTATCTTACACCGAGCAACCTATCCGGATCTTGGACACTAAGGAAAGGGTCACCAGGAGGAAGAAGGTTAAAATGTGCAAGATGTTATCGGAAGAGGAAGCAACTTGGGAAACAGAATCCTATCTTCAACGGAATTTCCCAACTTTTCTTCCAACCAATTCCCAAATCTCATCATCCGATCCTATTCTGCTTTCGAATCTCGGGATGAGATTCTTTTCAGGGGGGAAGGCTTTGACATTCAGGTAATAAGAGATATAGACAGTAGGCTCTAGTGTGAAATAGGCATGCTTGTTATGGATAGTACAAAAGGCTAGGGGTATATCTGTAATTTCTATAAAATATAGGTCCTTGAATGTAAATAGGGTGAAGTGGAAGATAGCATTAAAACCTAGAGGAAATATAATGCTAGGTGTTAAAATTATGTTACCATAAGGAAGGAAATGTAAAAGGTAGATTAGATTCTCAGGAAAATAAGCCTTTGAGTAAAAACAGGGACCTAAGTGTAAATACAACATAAGTCATAGGGTCTTTTATGCAAAATAGTTGATGTGTGAAGTGACTTTCATGTTTACTTAAGCGCTAACATGTAAGAGTACTAGTCATCATGACATTCCATGAACATTTGCAAATATATCAAAAATTTGATCAAATCCCCTTTGGTGAGGACAAGGGTAATTCAAAATTCTACCTTGTTCAAAATTCAATATGTAATGCTGCAAACTTTGAGTTTTTGAATTTGAACCCTAAAGCTATATTGTAGAGCTTTAAAAACTCTACAACTTTCATTTTGGGCTTTCCTTCATTTGATCTCTATATCAGTGGGAATTTTTAGTTTACCGAGAGGCCCTTGAACTTTTTGAAAATTTTAAATCAGTCCTCCAGACCTTTTCCCTCTCTTCTTCTTCCTCTGAGCCCATTCTACACCTCTACTCCCCTGTCCTGCCACCGGCGCAGAGCTTCCCTCCCCCTGGCTGCCGCTCTGCCATCGTCACCGCCATTCATCTCCTGCTCCCCTCCTCCCCACGCGTCACCCTAACCTTGCCCGCCGCTGTAGCTCCTCCTCGCTGTCCTGCTCCGCGCGCGCCACGGCTTCCTCGAGCACCCGTCGGCCGCCACCTCACCGCCACCGTGGAGAGCTCACAAGCGAAGCCCCGGACTTCTATCTCTCGCGCGCACCAACACCACATGAGTCCCTACATCCCGTTCCTCCGATTTATTTGTCAATTCTCGAGCGCCCGACCCAAACCCCACAGCCGCCCCTCTCCTTCCACTCCGGCAACGCTCGGCATTGCCGTGGGCAGCCGCCACCAGGCACCCCTCGCCCCCATTGACCCCCGTGCGAGCTTCCCCGTTCCCTACTGGTGCTCACCGACCCCTTGGTGCTCTCCAATTTCAGTCGGAGCCCTGTTACCGATGAGCGCCGCCGCCGCCGCCTTGGGCCTCGCCGTGGGACCTCCCTTTCTGGTCTCCCCCAACTCCAATTGACCCTGCACCGAGCCTCCTCACACCGCCAGGACGCTTTTCGACCACTCCTTCGCCACCCAAGGGCACCGGAGTACGGTCCCCGACATTTCTTCCCTACCGCCGGCTGCCGGTCTCTGCAGCACTGCCACGACAGGCCGTCCTCTTCTGATCCAGTGCAGCTAAAGGCGTGCAAGCACCCCGTGGTACCTCTCCCTCCCCTCAGACCTCACCGCCGGCGACCTTCCTCGCCGGAGATGGCCGCCCAACCACTGCCCCCTTTCACCTCTGGCCAAGGACCTCGGGTTAGAAGGAGCAAAAGCCCAGGGGGCTGTTTGCAAACCATTGGACTCAGAGAAACAGTACTAATAGGGTCCCCTGTGTAAACATTTCTGTTAATTCATGTGAGCCATGCAGTTAACTTGTAAAATTGATAGAAAATTGTAGGAAATTCCAAAAATCATCAAACCAATTTTGTTAGAAACTAGATTTCAAACCCTACAACTTTTATTAAATAAGTCTGGTTTGAAACTAAGTATTTTTGAATCTATTTTAAATCTAAGGTAAAAGAGTTTAATATGCATAGCTTCTACATACTAACTTTGCTACTTATGATTTTTGGTATGTAATTTCTATAGATTATGTATGAACTGGTGTAAAATTTTCAAACCTAGTATTATTTTGTAGCTTGAGTTCTTTAAAATTTGGGCAATTCAAATTTGAATTGAAATGGAATTAGTTAAGCATGTCTATTAAAGCTTAATTAATTAGATCTTTTTGTCATAATCTAATAGGTGGATAATTAATCTATGATTAAATTTTCAAGACTTTATAATTTTATTTACCTAAGATTTGAATTTAAATTGGGATTTGAATCTAAACTTAAATATTTTAATTCCTATTTTCAGTAAATTCAATGTTATAGTCATAAGTTAAATATAAAGGAGGATTCAAGGCTAAAACCCCCTTTTGTTTCATGAGTTCTTGTGTGTTAGCTTTTTGGATTACAACTTTATCATCAAATAAAATAAAAGAATATGCATCCCTTAATTTAAATCTTTGCATATCATGTAGATCCGATTACTCTTGCCGACGATGATTACGAACTGATCTCAGATCAAACTATAGAAGTTTCTGAAGACCCCGGACATAACCCCTACTTTATCTACACTGCAACTTATATTATTTATATCTATCTATGCATTACGTTCATAGGAATTGTATGAAAAACCCTTGTTACATCTTCCTAGGAACCAATGTATTGAATACTAGCATTTGAGTCCGAATAGCCGCTCTGCTAATAGGACCGGTAGAAGTCAGGTGATTTCCTGTCACTCGCGCGATATACGAGTTGTAATGTTTACATTCCTGTAATCACTATAAGGATGACGGATGGGATTTATGTGAGGTATCATGATTGAGGTGATGCCCCGTCTGTGTTGTTGAACTTGATAAGTCGCAGTGTGTGGTAGCGGTGGTTAAGTGTTTGAAAGTACTAGCCACATGCCGCGAAATATGGTAAGCGGTAAGCCTAGTAACCAATCGGCCCGAGGAGTGGACATACCTCCCACCACTCGTATTTTGGTTCTTCCTGTTACTCGATTCGATGTGTGGGAATACGTGTTGCTGGGCAACCAGGAGTACGGACATGTAGTCGCGCTATACGTCCTGCACTTTGGAAGTGCGTATGGTCCTACAGTCGCTTGTGGTGGATCTGACCCACGAATCGGAATGAAAGGCAAACGGTTGCTTCGGAACTATCGTTGGATGTTCCAAGTGTGTGAGTTAGGTTTACCCTTGCAAGGCTGAAATTCGATTAAGGAATCGTCCGTTTCTCACGGAGATTGAGACTGCTTGATCCCTTTACCACATAGAGTAACAAGAGCAACTTTGTGCTTATCAAAGATGATGTTTGTTGAGAAAGTTCTACCATGTTTGAGTAATTATAGTTGCTTACTTAGAATGAGTAATCAACTAGAACCTGAAAGCTAAAATTTGAAATTAAGGATCTACTTTTTGTTGCTTTTCAGCTGAAAACACTACCCAAAATCTGAAAAGCCTTCATAAGTCTAGTTACATGGCTATGTATACTATGAACGGGTAAGCCTTGCTGAGTACTAGAATACTCAGTCTTGCCTTGTAACTTTTATTCAGGTAATCTCCCTGATGACCCAGCTCTGCCTGTACCATGGCCCGACCCTCTGCCTGATGGTTGGTCCGTGGAGTGGGACCCATCCCCGGCCAACGCAGACCCCTCCGAGTTATATTATGCCAGGGCTAGCATGATATCCGTACCGACGACGTGTACAGTTCCTGTGTTTTAAAACTCCGCTACCATGACTTGGAATTTAAGACAGTTTTGTAATAATTTCCATCAGTTGGGAAACTGATGTCACTTTTGAACACTCATGTAATATACCTGCCCGTGATGTAAAGTGTGATGGCATTTATATCTCTGGACTCGCTTTCGTGTGAGGTACCTTGTTTGATACTGTATTCGGTGGTTTATCGGGACGTTACCCGACAGGCCAAGGGATTATACCGTTTGAAGCATGTTGGAGCCCTCAAGAGTGGACTCACGTACTTGAGCCGGTGTAATTCAGGTTGGTACTGCCACATACACCTTCAAGCCGGATCCAAAAAGGACTCAGAGATGAGGGAGCCACTGCTCGTCGGGCAGCACCCAACCTTGAAAACCACTTGCAACCCAACGGCCACACTAAATCTTTTTCGGGAAGCTTTCTAGGTTTAACCATCACTTCAATGCCGCAAGGATGTTTCATGTACTGGAAGGGCTTTGAGCCCTCCGAACTACTTGATTACGAGTCTCGCCTTGTGGCCTTCACATAGGAACTATCCTTCCAAGAGGGTAGACCTCTCTCCTATCGCTGAGTACAGCCTCAGGGCTAACCACTCACCGGATTGACAAGTCTGCATGGCCTCCCTTTGCAATGTGGAAGAAGATGAGCTGGGCACCCAGTACGACAACGAACAACTCGCAGATGTCTCAGCCAATGAGCCCATAGCATATGCTCTCCAAGATGAAGACGAGAAGCACCGAAGGATCCGACGGGCAAAGAACGCCAAGCACGCTCAATGCAGGCACAACACGCAGAACCGCGCCCACGAACCAAGGGATCTCAACAATGCCTTTGCAGCAGTCGCGGATCGAGTACCATACGCCGATTGGCGCCATCGCAGAAGCAGCACTCTTAGCTCAACAACTCCCATCCAATCCTTAGATACAAAGTCTGCAGTACTTGACCCAGCGCGCGCTCATGCAACTCAATGGGCAACATCAAGTGTTTCCCCTCGGAATCAGCTCTCGAGTTCTGAGCAACATGGTGATACTACGCTGGTATGTCACACCCCTAGAGGAGGCCACGGGAGTCAAAGGAACGACAACCGCCAGCACAATGAGGGCCACCCATCCACGCGTGACAATAATGAACAAGAAGTACAACAACCCCCCGCAACAAGAAGGCACCACGGCCAAGATCCACTCTAGGCCAACCTCCATGATGCTCCCACGGTCGACCTCAGCAAAAAAATCAATGAGGGCCGCGACGCGCGGCTTGTTATTGAAGCAAGGAGAAGGAACCATCCCGGCAGGTGCACGACGACGACGACAGTGATTGTTTTCCCACCTTTTTCACCAGCATCACCGACAAGTCCTACCGCAAGGACTTCAAACCAGTCGGAATCCCCAAGTATGATGGTAAGCAGGACCCGCACTAGTGGCTTCGTTGCTACTCCATCGCCATTGAAGTTTCTAGGGGATCCAACTCTACAAAAGCTCTCTACTTCCTAGTGGCTCTAGAGCCCACACCCCTCATGTGGCTTGAAAGCCTCAAGCCAAACTCCATCGACTCGTGGGAGGACCTCAAGTGGGCCTTCATCGACAACTTCCAGGGATCCATGATTAGGGCGAGCACTCGCCACGACTTGTCCCAGGTGAAGCCGGAGATGAACGAGACCCTCAGGTCTTACACACGGCATTTCTTTGAGACGCCCGCCACCATCACTAACATCACCGATGAGGACGTCATCCGTTGTTCCCAACACAGCCTCTTCTCGAAGAACACGTACCACGACTTCGGGCACAACCGCCCGACTACTACCATGGAGCTGCGTGACATGATGGCCAGGTGGGCTGACCAGGAGGATGAGGAAAACGACCACTTTCCCAAGTGCAACCATGACAAACAAGGCAATGGCAATAGCCACTTCGACAAAAACCAGCGGAACCACTCGGGGAACCCTCAAAAGCGCAAGCCAGACTATGAAGTCGCGGCTGTTGAGCGAAACCCGCATGGCAAGAAGTCGAGGAACAACCACTCGGACTATGAGCAAGTCATGCATAAACAATGCCCAATACACCCGAAGTCGCGACATGTGGCAGTACCAACCTGAATTACACCGGCTCAAATACGCAAGTCCTCTCTCAAGGGCTCCAACGTACTTCAAACGGTGCAACCCCTTTGCCTGTCGGGTAGAGTCCTGATGAAACCACCTAACTTCCGGGATCGAATAAGGTTACCTCACACGAAGGTGAGTCCAGAGATACAGTCACCATCATATTTTACATCACAGGGAATTACATTACCAGAGTTTCCAAAAGTAGTACTAAGTTTCACATTTAGTAAAATTATTACAAACCGTTAAAATTAAGGTTCTTGGCAGCGGAAAACAAACGCGACGATTTACAACACGTCGTCAAGATGGATGTCATGCTAAGCCCAGGCACGACATCACTCGGTATCATCAGTGTTGGTCGGGGACGGATCCTATTCCACGGACCAACCATCTGGAAGAGCACAGGGCCAAGATAGGGGAAGAGTAGGGTCTTCAAAGTTGTTACCTGAAAAACATATAACTAGCAAGGCTGAGTATACTAATACTCAGCAAGGCTTACTCGTCTCATGGTATACTTAGCCATGTAACTAGACTTATGAAGGCTTGAAATGGTTCTGGGTTTAATTGCAGCGGAAAATGCAACAAGGAGTGTGAACTAGTTTTCACATTTTAGCTTTCAGATTCTAGTTTCATTAACCATTCTAAGTAAGCATCTATACTAGACAAACAAGGTAGAGATTGGCATCCATCAAGATTGTTCCAAGAATAGTTACAGTTCTTACTCTATGTGGCAGAAGGAATAAACAGTCTCAATTTCTGCGACAGACGGACGATTCTGAATCGAGTTTCAACCTTGCAAGGGTAAACCTAACTCACACGCTTGGAACATCCAAAGATCGTTCCGAAGCAACCGTTTGTCTTCATTCCAGGTCGTGGAACAGGGCCACCACAAGCGACTGTAGGACCGTCCGCACACCAATTGTGCAGGACATACGTCTGTAGCGCGACTACATGACCGTACTCCTGTCCGCTGTGCGGAACGTACTCCCGCATGTCGGTGCGTGAGAAAAACCAAATTACAAGTGGTGGGAGGTATGTCCACTTGCCGGGCCGATTGGTTACTAGGCTTACCGCTTTACCATATTTCGCGGCATGTGGCTAGTACTTTTAAACGCTTAGCCACCACTACCACACACTACGACCTTAACAACTTTTGCGAAAACAGACAGGGTAGACTTACAGGTCATGGTACTGCACATGACCCTGTCCATTATCCTTATAGTGATTCCAAAATAGCAAACATGCAACTTCTATATCGCGCGAGTGACAGGAAATCACCCGACTTCTATCGGTCCTATTAGTGGAGCATCTATCCGATAAGGACTCGGGTACAATACATTGGATTCCTAGTATCCATGCATCTAGGGTTTCATTTCGACTCCTAGACTTAATGCAAGATATAATATATAAGTATAGAATTGCATAATGTAGTAATTTTAAATACTGGGTTATGTACCGGGGCTTGCCTTTGCTGGTGGGGCTGGGGTCAGGGATGTTAGTATTATTATCGTCCGAACTTTGGTTCGGGGCTTCAGATAATCCCTTGGTGACGTTCATTTGGTCTTCAGAAATATCCTCCGCAGACTCCTGGGAGATCTTGTAGGTACCGTTTGTGGAAGTAGTCTTATCTACATGCAACATTACATTCAAGTGTGCACATAAAACTATCTTAATTCACGATAAAGTTGCAATCCAACACTCGTTTAACATATTACTCATATAACAACCAAAAAGATCTGAAACTAAACTTAGATAGAGCTTTAGGTGGACAACTAATTAAAATCGGCTATTTGTTGAAGATTACAATAGAGCCGATTGGAAACAGCAGGGGTTCAGCTAATAGAATTGGCAAAGGAGGGAGCTATCTACACTGTTTTAGGAAATCTGCTAATTTCGGTTTGGAAGAGAAATCGGCAGGAGCGGTCTCTGCATATGAGCAGAAAAGATTAGCCGATTTGGGTTCACCTGAGGTTAACTCGGTTGATATGGATAGGAACGCTAAAGGTACAGTACTCCAAGGATAGAACAAGGAAGGATCTTGCCGATTGGATTATCACCATGTTTCTGGTCTATCTACTTGGTTGGTGCATTGGTCTTGGCCTTAACCGATTCATGTGCATCAGGTCTAGTCGATTGAAGGTCTACTGGTGCTCGCCGATTGGCCAAAGCTGTATCGGCCGCGCATAACAGAGACTCTTACTGTGTTAACTTGCCGATCTGTGGTGGTGCGTTTCAGCAGGTGCAGCCGACATGCCATCTACATCGGATGTCTAGCTAATCACTGTGCGCATCGGCATAGCCGATTTGTATACGTGCACTAGTCGAGCGGTGAATCAGCATATTAGCCGATTTACACATCGGGTAGAACTAGTCGAGTGATGTATCGGCATAGCTAGTTGACTAGTGCGGGTAACTAGCCGATGGTATATGGGTAGACTAGTCGAACTATTTTATCCGTACGGTTTGTGTCTCAGCGTATTTAGCCGATTGGTGGGTCGGCTGTGTAGCTGGTTTTCACCTTTAATGTTCTCCTATATTTACTGGGTCATATCAGCCGTGTAGCTGATTGTCCTACTCTGTAATAACTGTACCTAACTAAGATGTGCTTAAGTGTTATTCTTGGTAACTAGGTGTGGATGTATTGACTTGATTATGTTAGTACAACAATCAATTGACGTACAGCCAATGGGGTCATCTAAACCGAACTTGCTACAAGAACTAGGTGGAACAGAACACTAAACTTGGTCTAGGCTGATGGAACCACAAGTGCGGAACTAGAGTGAAGAGGATGTGGTTGATAGGCTTGTGCCGATAGATGTGCAGCTAAAGAAGGCACGTGGTGGGTAGGCATATAGCCGATGGGTGCCTTACAGACGCGTAGCCAAAAGGCATATGGCCGATAGGGTCATGCTTAACAAAAATCGGCTGAGTTAGTAGCCGATTGCGGAAGCATAGCTACAAAGGTGTATCGACTAAGCAGTCGATACACAAGGTATAACTAGGATCTTTATATAGAAAGGGGCTCTAACAAGATTGCAATCAAGACAAGGGCAAAGGCATGAGTACTCGTGTGAAAGGGGTTACACATGCGAAAAGGAAGTTAGAGTATAAATTTCAGATATAAATATTAATAGAAACATCATTAATAAAATCTAAGCATTGCATCACATACAACAAAAGTTCTCAAATTTCTAAGTAATTGAACAGTAAAGAACTTGAGGTTTTTACACAGAGCTACACATGGGACATACAACCTAAGTTCCAAAAATTCAGCTATAACACATGTACATAACATGAGATACAAATAAAAACTCATTTCCTAGTATTTAACCTAGACCACAATTCAAAGACTTTTAGCTCAATATCACAACATAAAACCTGTAGATTTTGACCTAAGGCAAACAAAATTGGTTTTGTATTTTTATGAATTTCTTATGAATTTATATGGAATTTAGAAGTTCACTGATTTGAAATAAAGAAAGCTCTGGAAATTTTACAGAGAACGCCCCAGAACTTTCTAAATCGAAGCAATTAAGTCCCTGGTCGAGGAAAACAGAGGATAGGAAGAAGACGACGACGTTCCAGCGAAGGGGGTCGCCGATGCTAGGAAGATTTAGTGGGTCATGGCGAACCTTGGGGTGGCCTTGGTTGGGGAGGGAAACGGGCGGAGGGTGGTTTCCCACGGCGAACAAGAACGGAGGTGAAAGGAGCTCGACGGTGGCGAGGTTCCGTGGGTGACGAAGAAGCTTGCCAGGGGGTTGTAGTGCGTGGAGGATGGCTGGAGGAATACTCCCTGCGGTGACCCGTGGCGGCGGTGATCGGTTTTGCCATGGCGGCGATGTTCCGGCATACGGGGGGGTCGAAGAGGCTCGATGAGGGGGTCCAAGAGCTTCCTCGAGGTGTTGTGGTCTTGCTTGAGCGATCGGCAAGGGGTAGGAGATGATGGAGCCGGGTTTGTTCGCTATGCCGGCTCCTACGCGAACTGCAGGGTCCTCCTGCTCATGGGCTGAGCCTCCTCTGCTCACGCGCGCGTGCTCCAGAAGCACAGCTGGCATGCCGGAGCAGCCACCCGCAGGGCCGCCGCGCCAGGCCGCAGCCCCTGTGCGCCACTCCCACTCTGCTCCCGCACCACTGGCCCCCAGCCTGCTTGCGCGGGGCCTGTTACCTTGCCTACGCACGCGCCTACAGAAACAAACCGAGCCGGCCGCCGGCAGAACGTTCCCGCACGCACTTGCGGACGCGCCAGTCCAGTTCCGCCCTGACCTCCGGGTCCTGCAGCTCCGCCGTCCTCTCCACCTGCTCCGATGCCATCTGAGCCGAGGTCCGCCCACACCGGGGCCGCACCCTCCACGGCCGCCCGTCGGTCCTGCGCCGCGCGTCGGAACCGCGCCGCGCCACATCCGCCCCTCCGCCTCCGCGAGGGCCGAGGTCCGGCCGCACCGGGGCCGCGCCCTCCACGGTGTGACAGTTCATGTGTTTGTAAACTAGGCATATAAATTGTTAGTGTGAAATATATGTTTGTTTGTATAAAGCTTGTGTGTGTTTATGTGAGGCTTTTGAAAATTTAAAGTGCAAGTAAAAAGGGGTATTTTTATAATTATAGAAAAACCTAGGGTTGTTTTTGCAAAATGTATTTGGATTAGGGTAATTTCAAAAGAAGTGAAAGGTGGTTTTGTAAACATGATTTCCTTATTTTATCCCTTGTAAAAATATATATTTATTTATCCAAAAGTTTCATTGGAAATGTGTATGTTGAAGTGTGTAAAAATTTTGGGTAAGATGGTGAAAATAAGGGTATTTATGTAATTTTATAAAAGTATAAGTCCTTTTGTGCAAGTATTTGATTTACAAAAGTAACTTTCAAATTTTACTCAGGACTAAAGTGTAAAAGTGCAAGTCATCATGACATGTCTATCCAATCATAATGACGAGTCTATCCCGTCATCATGACGTGTCATAAATGTTTGCATTTAGATCCTGAATTTTATAAAGTTTCATTCTTTAGGACAAAAGCAATTCAAATCCGACTTTTGTTCAAAGATTCACGTGTAAAAATATAAGTTTTGAGTTTTTGAACTTGAGCCCTAAAGCAATGTTGTAGAGTTTGAAAAACTCTCCAACTTTCATTTTGGGCATTTCTTCATTTGGGTTTTAAATCAACGGGAAATTTTGTTTTACAGTCAGGCCCTTGTAGTTTTCTATATTTACGCAAAGGTCCTTAGGGAAATCTTTTCATCCTTCTCCTCTATTTCTTTTCTCCCCTGGCGTCTCTATCTTATCCGTTCCCACCAGCAGCAGCTCTATCAAAGTTCCTCTTTTCCTCCTTCTATCCCTGCTGTTTTTCCTCCCGAGCAAGCAGTACAGGCGCAGGGGGAGTGGCTCGGCTAGGTCCGAGCGGCGGCCAGGGTCCAAGCGCGCAGGCATCGCGGGCTGTGGCGGCTCGGCGCATGGGAGCTGGCGTGGCGCCAGCGCGAGCGAGAGCCGGAGCAGCGGCGTGCAGGGGCGAGCACAGGGCGGCTCAAGCGCGCGGCTGGAGGCAGGCCCAGGCGGAGCGCGTGCAGAGGGCAGGGGGGGCGAGCGGCGCGGACTGACGGTGGCCCAAGCGGGCTGGTGGCGCAGCAGGAGCAAGCGCAGCGCGCGGGGGTGGCCCGGCTGGTGTGGGCCGAGCGCAGGCGACAGCACGCAGGCGCCAGCAGAGCCAAGCAACGGCGCATGGTGGCATTGGAGCACGGAGACAGTACCAGTGGACGGCGCCGGGCTTGGACGGAGGAAAATGGCAAAGGACTGGCGGCACAGGGGCTCGCTGCGGTTGGCGTGAGCGCTGCGCGGGCGTGTGGGAGGCGTAGAGCAAATGCGTGGGCGGCACGCGAACCAAGCGGCGCTGGGGCGAAGCTCGCGGCGTGGCGGCACGCGAGCAGAAGAGAACCGGTGTGGCAGCGTGCGGTTGTGGCACGGATGCGCTGGATGCGAGCGGCCCCGAGCAAGCAATGGCGTGCAAGACGCGTGCGAGCGCAGCAGGTGCGAAACCCGGGCGGAGGCAAGCAGCCCGGAGTGAGCAGTGACGCGCGGAGTGGCCCAGGCGCGGGTGAGGCAGCAGGCGTGCGCGGCGGCGGCACAAGAGCGGTTCGTGGGCGGTGCCGAGCGAGTGGCGCAAGCATGCGCGTGGAGGCGTAGTAGCGCGCAGCGCTGGTAGCGCGGAGGTGTGCG
Source organism: Panicum hallii (assembly GCF_002211085.1). Taxonomy (NCBI): domain Eukaryota; kingdom Viridiplantae; phylum Streptophyta; class Magnoliopsida; order Poales; family Poaceae; genus Panicum; species Panicum hallii. The sequence goes on along the minus strand of NC_038050.1, from coordinate 25,519,837 downwards.
GATGGAGCTGAAGCGTGGCGGCTCGGGACCGACTCGCACGAAGGACAACGAGGTCGCGCACGGCAGTACCTTGGCAAGGACGGTCGTGGAGGGACCGGCGACGCGGCAAGGCCGAGGCGAGTGCAGGCTCGGCAACAGGAGGAAGAAGAATAACCATGCAGGGCGACGACGTGCAGAGGGATGATGTGTGGAGGTGACGACCGGATGTGGTGAGCTCAGAGGAGCCACGCACGGTGAACTCCCTCGAACCTCATGGAAGCAGAGAGGCGTTTATGGCGCGGCGAGTCGAAAGGAGGAGTTACGGAGCGAAGGCAGTGGTCGGGCGTGACGAGCTCGGAGGAGATGCGGTGCAGCCAGGCACGACGAGCTCCCTTCATCTATATGGAAGTCGAGGCGGGAGCAACGCGACACGAGGTTGACGTGCTACGCATGACCGGCAAACTTCTTCGTCAACCACGGAATCTCGTCATCGTCGAGATCATCTTATCGCCGATCCTGTTCATCGCAGAAATTCACTTTCCGCGTGTTCTCCTTCATAACCACGGCTACCCCAAGGTTTGCCCTGATTCACTAAATCTTCCTAATGCCGGCGACTCCTTTGCCGGAATATCGTCGTTAACTCCCTGTTATCTGTTTTCCCGGACCTAGGACTTGATTGCTATGTTTTGGAAAAGTTCTAGGGTGTTCTTTGTAAAATTTCCAAAGCTTTCTGTATTTCAAATCGATGAACTTCTACATTTCATAGATTTTCGTAGGAAGTTCATAAAAATGTAAAATCAGTTTTGTTTGAAATCCTAAGTCAAACCCTACAAGTTTTAAGTTGTGCTCGTGAGTTGAAAATCTCTGATGTGTGGTTTAGGTCAAATATTAGGGAATGAATGTTTTATTGTGCTTATATTGTATGCATGTGTTATAGCTGGAAGATAAATTGTAGGGTGTATGTTTTAAGTGGAGAAGTGTGACAGTTAGTTAATCCTATCACCCTAGTGCTCATACCCCTATCATCAAGACATTGTCCTTGTCTTGATTGCTATTTCTTTAGGTTCCTTGTCGTATAAGGATCCCCGTTAGTTCTTGTGTGTCTGCTGCTTAGCTAATATGTCTCGACAGCTATACTTCAGTGGCAGGTTATCAACCCAGCCACTTAACATCTATTTTCTTTAAGTCTATGATGTTTCTGCGTAACCGCTGTCAGCCGATGCATTTCTTGTGAGATGTTTCTACCATCGGCTGGTTAGCTGAAACGGTTGTTATCTTTCTAGTATCGGCTACTGCCGGTAACATTCTGTTATTCCGTCCTACATCAGCTATCACATAGCCGATCAATTTGAGGTGCACACACGATCTTAGGGTTCTTGCCATCGGCCGACCCAAGCCAATTTTGGTTGCTTTTCCATATCGGTCAAACACGGCCGATCGATCCTTAGTTTCCGCTTCCTTATCCACATACTTCTGTTAGTCGATTTATCGACTGAAAGATCGGCTATCTACATCTATCGGTCATGTATCCTCAACCACACTCCATTCGGCTATACGTCACTCAATTGTTGTGCTGACGTAATCGAGTCGATATAACCACACTTAGTTACCTAGAATAACACTTAAGCACATCTCAGTTAAGACAACTGCTTTAGGAATCATCCTTCTGCCAAAGTAATCGATGCTTTCATCAATCAATTAGGGAACCGATGCACCTTTCTATCGGCTAAACCCCTGTTGTTTCCAATCGGCTCTGTTGTAATCTTCAACAAGTAGCCGATTCTAATTAGATGTCCTCTTAAAGCTCTATCTAAGTTTAGTCTCAGATCTTTTAGTTGTTATGTGAGTAGTATGTTAAATGAGTGTTGGATTGCAACTTTATTGTGAAGTAAGATAGTTTTATGTGCACACTTTGAATGTAATATTGCATTGCATGTAGATACGACTACTTCCGCAACGGTACCTACGAGATCTCCCAGAAGTCTGCGGAGGATGTTCCTGAAAACCAAGTGAACGTCACCAAAGGATTATTGGAAGCCCCGAACCAAAGTTCGGAAGACAACAATACTAACATCCCTGACTTCAGCCCCACCAGTAAAGGCAAGCCCCAGTGCATATCCCAGTATTTCAATCTATTACAATTTCATTATTATATTATATATCTTGCATTACGTCTAAGAGTTGAAATGAAACCCTAGTTGCATAAGATCATAGGAATCCAATGTATTGTACCTGAGTCCTTATCGCTTAGACGCTCTGCTAAATAGAGCCGGTAAAAGTCGGGTGATTTCCTGTCACTTGCGCGATATAGGAGTTGCATGTTTACTATTCTGCAACCACTATAAGGATGACGGACAGGGTCATGTGTTGTATCATGACCTGGAAGTTTATCCTGTCTGTTTCGTTAAAAGTTGATAAGGTCGATATGTGTGGTAGTGGTGGCTAAGCGTTTGAACAGTACTAGCCACATGCCGCGAAATATGGTAAAGCGGTAAACCTAGTAACCAATCGGCCCGGTAAGTGGACATACCTCCCACCACTCGATCTTTATGTTATGTTCACACGCACCGACCTGTGGGAGTACGTTCTGCATGGCAGACAGGAATACGGGTTTTGTAGTCGCGCTACAGACGTATGTCCTGCACGAGTGATGTGCGTACGGTCCTACAAGTTGCTTGTGGTGGCCTGTCCACGAGTCGGAATAAAAGGCAAACGGTTGCTTCAGAACGATCTTTGGATGTTCCAAGTGTGTGTGTTAGGTTTACCTTGCAAGGTTGAATTTCGATTCAGGAATCGTCCGCCTCTCACGATGAATGAGATTGCTTATCCCTTTTACCACATAGAGTAAGAAGTGTAACTAATGATGGAACAATCTTGATGGATGATAATCTCTACCTTGCTTGCTTAGTGTAGGTGCTAACCTAGAATGGATAATCAACTAGAATCTGAAAGCTAAAACCTGAAAGTAAGTTATACTCTTTGTTGCTTTTCAGCTGAAAATAAACCCAGAACCTTTACAATGCCTTCATGAGTCTAGTTACGGGCTAAAGTATACCCAATCCCGGGTAAGCCTTGCTGAGTATTAGTATACTCAGCCTTGCTAGTTATATGTTTTACAGGTAATGTCTTGAAGACCCTACTCTTCCCTTGCCTTGGCCCTGTGCTCTTCCAGAAGGTTGGTCCGTGGAATGGGATCCATTCCCGACCAACATTGGTGATACCGAGTGATGTCGTGCCCGGGCTTGGCATGACATCCGTCTTGACGACATGCTGTAAATCATCGCGTATGTTTTCCATTGCTAAAAACCATAACTCTAACAGTTTGTAATGTTTTCTCTAAATTTGAAACTTCGTACTGCTTTTTGAAACTTTTGTAATGTAATTCCCTGTGATGTAAAATATGATGGTAACTGTATCTCTGGACTCACCTTCGTGTGAGGTAACCTTATTGATCCTGTGTTCGGTGGTTTATCGGGACGTTACCCGACAGGCCAAGGGATTATACCGTTTGAAGCACGTTGGAGCCCTCGGGAATGGACTCGCGTACTTGAGCCGGTATAATTCAGGTTGGTTCTGCCACACACAGCCGCCCGCGCCAGGCCACCTCCGCGGCCCGCGCTGGGCCACCTCCTGTGCTTGACCTCACCGCCACCGCCACCCCTAGCCCGCAGGGGAGGAGACCCCTGGTGTCGTTGCCGCTTGCCCGCGAGGGAGAAGGCCCTAGGCGCCACCGCCGCTCGCCCACGGGCGAGGAGCGCCCCGGACGTTGCCGCCTCCGCCCAAGCTCAGCGCACCCGACCGCCTCGTGCCGCTTCGCGGCTTCTCCATCCGAGCTCGCCGCGCTCGGCTGCCCCGCTCCGCGCCGCCGGTCCTTGCGCAGGAGCTCGGCGCCGCCCGGATCCACGCCGGCTTGAAGCCGCGCAGAGGGAGGGAGGCAGGGAGGAAGCCCCCCCAGGAAGAGGCCCTGCCAGTGGAACGATAGGGACGCCGGAGAGAGGAAAAACAGAGAGGAAGGAGAAATAGGATTTCCCAAGGACTTGTGCGTAAATTTAGAAAATACAGGGACCTCTCGGTAAAGTATAATTTCTCATTAATCTAAAACCCTAATGAGGAAATGCCCAAAATGAAAGTTGCAGAGTTTTTCAAACTCTACAACATTGCTTTAGGGCTTAAGTTCAAAAACCCAAAGTTTATATCTTTACATGTTAAATTTTGAACAAAGGTTGGATTTGAATTACTTTTGTCCTTACTGAAGTGTATTTCTTGTAGTTTTGAACATGTTTGCAAGTTTTCATGGAAGGTCATGATGACTTACATTCTTACATTTTGGCCCTAAGTAAACTTTAGAAGTTACTTTTTTACTTCAATTATTTTGCATAAAAGAACCTATATCTTAATTTTAATCACATTTAGGTCCCTCTTTTTACATAAGGACCCATTTTTCCTATAATTTAACCTATATTTTGCAATATCTTTCCTATGGTGATACAAATTTAACACCTAGTGTCACACTTTTCCTAGGTTTTGATGCTACCTCCCAACCTTACCCAATTAACTCTAAAGGACCTATACTTTTCAGAATTTACATAAATGCCCTTTTTCCCTTATCCAAATACATTTTGCAAAAACAACCCTAGGTTTTTTCTGTAATTATAAAAATACCCTTTTTATGTGCATTTAAATTTTTTAAAAGCTTTACTTAAACACACACAAGCTTTACACTAACAAGCACATACTTCACACTAACAAATAATGTGCCTAGCTTACAAGTACATGAACTATCACAGCCTTCCCCACTAAAAAGAATCTCGTCCCGAGATTCAGGACGAAAGACTCTTAATGGAAGAGAAGCAAATTATCCATCAAAAGTTGCAAGAAGCAATCAGAGAAGATTGATGTTGATGGTAAAAGCCGTTGGAGTATGACGAGATAAGTATGACAAGGGCATGGATAGATTGTATATGGATGAGTATGATGAGAGAAGAGAGAGAAAGGTGATCAAGTTTTCATAGAGCTAAGATCACAACATGAGGACGATAAATGTCGGCGACATTCATCACAAAACTTATGGATAGCAAATAAGGATAGTACGAGAGATTGAGTTACGAGTGATGTTTGAAACACCCCTGCTTAGAGTTTATTACCTGAATGATTTGGATGATGTTGATTGCAAAACATGCCTATTTATACCGATGCAATCAAGGGATAATGTCAAAATGCTCCAACTCAGAGTGCAATGCTCAATATATAACCATAAACGTGATGCACTATTGAGATGTATGATTGCAATGATGGTGCAACACGAGGATGGAGGATTCCATGCACGATTGAAATGGTGCATATGACACAATGCAATTACTATGATGCTGGCCAAATGATGCATACACCATGATGCAAGGATGACGATGCTTGCAATGTATGCACGTAAGAAATACATAAAGTATGATATATACCGTCATGAGCTGATAACGCACATGACTCGCACCCTGCAACCGTTCTCTCGTGACTAACACCTGGGTAGTTCTATATCTTTGAGCGAGGATCAAAAGTTAGGACACTAGTAAGGTTGCATAAAAAGAGATTGCAGTGAGTTACGTCACATATACCTAGGCACCAGTGCGCTCCTAATGGCTCAATCATGTGGCTGCAGCGCACATGAGGCCTTAGGTTCCGACACGGCATCATGGTCATGTGATTATACACCACCACAAAAGAGGAATAACAACCCTGTAGTGCCAAAAGCAACAAGATAGATTTAGGAAACCGAAGACAATCCGAAGTTGTACCGGATGCACACCCGTTAGTCAGTCTACGGATTTTCAATGACGATGCAACACCATGCACTGACCAAAGATGGTATATGTTATGATGCATGACTTTTGCCGAGAGAATTGTATTCAAAAAGTAATTATTGTCATAAATCTTTTTAATTTATCCAAAATCATCTGAGCAAAAATCGAAGGCGCAACTTTCAGATGTTGTAACCAGAATAGCCAACAATATAAGGTACAACATCAAGAGAGGATAGATGAATCACTAAATGATGGATTGAAGGGTTCGCTGACAATTATCAAGGTTTAACCATCAAAGGAAAAGCTCAGTGCTTCTGTCGAAACAGATTCAAAGCAAGATCAAGGGTTTGATTTGGCTGTCAATCTAAGATCGGCGATAAGGTCCAAACATGACCCAACCCACTTGATTCACAAAAGACCTTCTCAACTCCAGGTTAGCCTAGCATATTACGTTGGCTCCTACAACACAAAGTCTAGGTGGGCATTCAGATACAAGCAACATATTTTAGTATAACAACGTAACAAGCAAGGCAATCAAATCAATCCAAGATGACATGATGCATGCACGTTCTATCGTCCTTACAATAAAAAATAACTGCCAAGTAATCTTGGTCTTACGTGGTTAGTTACGGTGGCACAATATAAATACATCTCTCCCTGTAATAGCTAGTCGATAAATCCTATTCGTCTTAACCTATTTTAACCGTGGTTAGCGTACCTACAGAAAACCACAAGATATATATACCGAACCTTTCATGCCAGCATATCATGAAAGTGTCCCCAAACATTACTGTTCACTATAGAAACAGCATCTGTACAATTACCGCTGTACAGACGACGTTAACATACGTTATTGAAACAACGTATTCACGGGGGTACCGCAAAATGCGGGGGTATTGCTGTTCATACCCTGTACCTAACTATATACTCCCAATATAGTCAACCGAAGTTGGTACATTGGCAGCATCTCAAGTAGGCCACTGCTTGAGAAACAGCGTTCGGTTCGCATCACCGACGGGAAGGCTAACTCCCCAGTTAGCTGAGGATCCTTACCTCCTTACCTCACCATCGAAGATGTCGTTACAGAAAGTAAAATTGGGTTGTGCATGAATTTAAGTTTTGACAGAAAAATAATGCTGGTAGTTAGGGTTATATATATACATACTATAGCCACCTCTAATTCCCTCATAAGCATTACCCTAGGGCTTTACATACTAAGCACAACCCTTAACGAAACCAACGTAGTTTTGCCAATACTTTGTTGGTCAAATTTTATACTAAAAGAATTTTTAAGGTAAAATATATCTCCAGAGTAACCTTATAGCTCTGATACCAGCTGTGGCAGTACCAATCTGAATTACACCGGCTCAAATATGCAAGTCCTCTCTCAAGGGCTCCAACATACTTCAAACGGTGTAACCCCTTGGCCTGTCGGGTAGAGTCCCGACGAAACCACCTAACTTCCGGGATCGAATAAGGTTACCTCACACGAAGGTGAGTCCAGAGATACAGTCACCATCATATTTTATATCACAGGGAATTACATTACCAGAGTTTTCAAAAGTAGTACTAAGTTTCACATTTAGTAAAATTATTACAAACCGTTAAAATTAAGGTTCTTGGCAGTGGAAAACAAACGCGATGATTTACAACAAGTCGTCAAGATGGATGTCATGCTAAGCCCAGGCACGACATCACTCGGTATCATCAGTGTTGGACGGGGACGGATCCCATTCGACGAACCAACCATCTGGAAGAGTGCAGGGCCAAGACAGGGGAAGAGTAGGGTCTTCAAAGACGTTATCTGAAAAACATATAACTAGCAAGGCTGAGTATACTAATACTCAGCAAGGCTTACCCATCTTATGGTATACTTAGCCCTGTAACTAGACTTATGAAGGCTTGAAATGGTTCTGGGTTTAATTGCGGCGGAAAATGCAACACGGAGTGTGAACTAGTTTTCACATTTTAGCTTTCAGATTCTAGTTTCATTAACCATTATAGGTAAGCATCTATACTAGACAAACAAGATAGAGATTGGCATCCATCAAGATTGTTCCAAGAATAGTTACAGTTCTTACTCTATGTGGCAGAAGGAATAAACAGTCTCAATTTCCGCGACAGACGGACGATTCTGAATCGAGTTTCAACCTTGCAAGGGTAAACATAACTCACACGCTTGGAACATCCAAAGATCGTTCCGAAGCAACCGTTTGCCTTTCATTCCGGGTCGTGGAACAGGGCCACCACAAGCAACTGTAGGACCGTACGCACACCAATTGCGCAGGACATACATCTGTAGCGCGACTACATGACCGTACTCCTATCCACAGTGCGGAACATACTTCCGCATGTTGGTGCGTGAGAAAAACTAAATTACGAGTTGTGGGAGGTATGTCCTCTTGCCGGGCCGATTGGTTACTAGGCTTACCGCTTTACCATATTTCGCGGCATGTGGCTAGTACTTTCAAACGCTTAGCCACCACTACCACACACTACGACCTTAACAACTTTTGCCAAAACAGACAGGGTAGACTTCCAGGTCATGATACCGCACATGACCCTATCCATTATCCTTATAGTGATTGCAAAATAGTAAACATGCAACTCCTATATCGCACGAGTGACAGGAAATCACCCGACTTCTACCAGTCCTATTAGCGGAGCATCTATCCGATAAGGACTCGGGTACAATACATTGGATTCCTAGTTTCCGTGCATCTAGGATTTCATTTCAACTCCTAGACTTAATGCAAGATATAATATATAAGTATAGAATTGCATAATGTAGTAATTTGAAATATTGGGTTATGCACCGGGGCTTGCCTTTGCTGGTGGGGCTGGGGTCAGGGATGTTAGTATTATTATCGTCCGAACTTTGGTTTGGGGCTTCAGATAATCCTTTGGTGACGTTCACTTGGTCTTCAGAAATATCCTCCGCAGACTCCTGGGAGATCTTGTAGGTACCGTTTGCGGAAATAGTCGTATCTACATGCAATGCTACATTACAATCAAGTGTGCACATAAAACTATCTTAACTCACGATAAAGTTGCAATCCAACACTCAATTAACATATTACTCATATAACAACCGAAAAGATCTGAAACTAAACTTAGATAGAGCTTTAGGTGGACAACTAATTAAAATCGGCTATTTGTTGAAGATTACAATAGAGCCGATTGGAAACAATAGGGTTTCAGCTAATAGAATTGGCAAAGGAGGGAGCTATCTACACAGTTTTAGGAAATCTGCTGATTTCGGTTTGGAAGAGAAATCGGCAGGTGCGGTCTCTGCATATGAGCAGAAAAGATTAGCCGATTTGGGTTCACCTGAGGTTAACTCGGTTGATATGGATAGGAACGCTAAAGGTACAGTACTCCAAGGATAGAACAAGGAAGGATCTTGCCGATTGGATTATCAGCATGTTTCTGGTCTATCTACTTGGTTGGTGCATTGGTCTTGGCCTTAACCGATTCATGTGCATCAGGTCTAGTCGATTGAAGGTCTACTGGTGCTCGCCGATTGGCCAAAGCTGTATCGGCTGTGCCTAACAGAGACTCTTACTGTGTTAACTTGCCGATCTGTGGTGGTGCGTTTCGGCAGGTGCAGCCGACATGCCATCTACATCGGATGTCTAGCTGATCACTGTGCGCATCGGCATAGCCAATTTGTGTACGTGCACTAGTCGAGCGGTGAATCGGCATATTAGACGATTTACACATCGAGTAGAACTAGTCGAGTGATGTATCGGCATAGCTAGTTGACTAGTGCGGGTAACAAGCCGATGGTATATGGGTAGACTAGTCGAACTATATATCCGTACGGTCTGTGTCTCAGCGTATTTAGCCGATTGGTGGGTCAGCTGTGTAGCTGGTTTTCACCTTTAATGTTCTTCTATATTTACTGGGTCATATCCGCCGTGTAGCTGATTGTCCTACTCTATAATAACTGTACCTAACTAAGATGTGCTTAAGTGTTATTCTAGGTAACTAGGTGTGGTTGTATCGACTTGATTACGTTAGTACAACAATCAATTGACGTACAACTGATAGGGTCATCTAAACCGAACTTGCTACAAGAACTTGGTGGAACAGAACACTAAACTTGGTCTAGGCTGATGGAACCACAAGTGCGGAACTAGACTGAAGAGGATGTGGTTGATAGGCTTGTGCCGATAGATGTGCAGCTAAAGAAGGCATGTGGTGGGTAGGCATATAGCCGATGGGTGCCTTACAGACGCGTAGCCAAAAGGCATATGGCCGATAGGGTCATGCTTAACAAAATCGGCTAAGTTAGTAGCTGATTGCTGAAGCATAGCTACAAAGGTGTATCGACTAAGCAGTCGATACACAAGGTATAACTAGGATGTTTATATAGAAAGGGGCTCTAACAAGATTGCAATCAAGACAAGGGCAAAGGCATGAGTACTCGTGTGAAAGGGGTTACACATGCGAAAAGGAAGTTAGAGTATAAATTTCAGATATAAATATTAATAGAAACATCCTTAATAAAATCTAAGCATTGCATCACATAAAACAAAAGTTCTCGAATTTCTAAGTAATTGAACAGTAAAGAACTCGAGGTTTTTACACAGAGCTACACATGGGACATACAACCTAAGTTCCAAAAATTCAGCTATAACACATGTACATAACATGAGATACAAATAAAACACTCATTTCCTAGTATTTAACCTAGACCACAATTCAAAGACTTTCAGCTCAATATCACAACATAAAACCTGTAGATTTTGACCTAAGGCAAACAAAATTGGTTTTGTATTTTTATGAATTTCTTATGAATTTTTATGGAATTTAGAAGTTCACTGATTTGAAATAAAGAAAGCTCTAGAAATTTTACAGAGAACACCCCAGAACTTTCTAAATCGAAGCAATTAAGTCCCTGGTCGGGGAAAACCGAGGATAGGAAGAAGATGACGACGTTCCAGCGAAGGGGGTCGCCGGCATTAGGAAGATTCAGTGGGTCATGGCGAACCTTGGGGTGGCCTTGGTTGGGGAGGGAAACGGGCGGAGGGTGGTTTCCCACGGCGAACAAGATCGGAGGTGAAAGGAGCTCGACGGTGGCGAGGTTCCGTGGGTGACGAAGAAGCTTGCCAGGGGTTGTAGTGGGTGGAGGATGGCCGGAGGAATACTCCCTGCGGTGACCCATGGCGGCGGTGGTCGGCTTTGCCACGGCGGCGATGTTCCGGCATACAGGGGGGGTCGAAGAGGCTCGATGAGGGGGTCCAAGAGCTTCCTCGAGGTGTTGTGGTCTTGCTTGAGCGATCGGCGAGGGGTAGGAGATGATGGAGCAGGGTTGGTTCGCTATGCCGACTCCAACCCAAACTGCACGATCCTCCTGCTCACGGGTTGTGCCTCCTCTGCTCACGCGCGCGTGCTGCAGAAGTACAGCCGGCATGCCTGCGCAGCCACCCGCAAGGCCGCCGCGCCAGGCCGCAGCCCCTATGCGCCGCTCCCGCTCTGCTCCCGCACCACTGGCCCCCAGCCTGCTCGCGCGTGGCCTGTTGCCTTGCATACGCACGCGCCTGCGGAAACGAACCGAGCCGGCAGAACGCTCCCGCATGCACTTGCGGACGCGCCAGTCCAGTTCCGCCTGAACCTCCGGGTCCTGCAGCTCCGCCGTCCTCTCCACCTGCTCCGATGCCATCTGGGCCGAGGTCTGCCCACAACAGGGCCGCACCCTCCGTGGCCGCCCGCCGGTCCTGCGCCGCGCGTCGGAACCGCGCCGCGCCACATCCGCCCCTCCGCCTCCGCGAGGGCCGAGGTCCGGCCGCACCGGGGCCGCGCCCTCCACGACTGCCCGCGCCAGGCCACCTTCGCGGCTTGCGCCAGGCCACCTCCACGGTCCGCGCCGGGCCACCTCCTGTGCTTGACCTCACCGCCACCGCCACCCCAAGCCCGCAGGGGAGGAGACCCCTGGTGCCGTTGCCGCTTGCCCGCGAGGGAGAAGGCCGTAGGCACCACCGCCACTCGCCCATGGGGGAGGAGCGCCCCGGATGTCGCCGCCTCCGCCCAAGCTCGGCGCACCCGACCGCCTCGTGCCGCTTCGCGGCTTCTCCATCCGAGCTCGCCGTGCCCGGCTGCCCCGCTCCGCGCCGCCGGTCCTTGCGCAGGAGCTCGGCGCCGCCCGGATCCACGCCGGCTTGAAGCCGCGCAGAGGGAGGGAGGCAGGGAGGAAGCCCCCCCCCCCCAGGAAGAGGCGCCGCCAGTGGAACGATAGGGACGCCGGAGGGAGGAAAAACAGAGAGGAAGGAGAAATAGGATTTCCCAAGGACTTGTGCGTAAATTTAGAAAATACAGGGACCTCTCGGTAAAGTATAATTTCTCATTAATCTAAAACCCTAATGAGGAAATGCCCAAAATGAAAGTTGGAGAGTTTTTCAAACTCTACAACATTACTTTAGGGCTCAAGTTCAAAAAACCAAAGCTTATAACTTTACATGTTAAATTTTGAACAAAGGTTGGATTTGAATTACTTTTGTCCTTACTGAAGTGTATTTCTTGTAGTTTTGAACATGTTTGCAAGTTTTCATGGAAGGTCATGATGACTTACATTCTTACATTTTGGCTCTAAGTAAACTTTAGAAGTTATTTTTGTACTTCAATTATTTTGCATAAAAGAACCTATATCTTAATTTGAATCACATTTAGGTCCCTCTTTTTACATAAGGACCCATTTTTCCTATAATTTAACCTATATTTTGCAATATCTTTCCTATGGTGATACAAATTTAACACCTAGTGTCACATTTTTCCTAGGTTTTAATGCTACCTCCCAACCTTACCCAATTAACTCTAAAGGACCTATACTTTTCAGAATTTACATAAATGCCCTTTTCCCCTTATCCAAATACATTTTGCAAAAACAACCCTAGTTTTTTCTGTAATTATAAAAATACCCTTTTTATGTGCATTTAAATTTTTTAAAAGCTTTACTTAAACACACACAAGCTTTACACTAACAAGCACATACTTCACACTAACAAATAATGTGCCTAGCTTACAAGTACATGAACTGTCACACGACATATGCTCTTCGAGTGCGTCACCATCTTAAAATCACTCAATGCTCCACCCCTTCCCCAACCAGGAAAGCGAAAGCAAAAGGAGGATGACAAAGATGGAGGTGACAAGTCGGGGGCTCAAGACTTCCAAGATCAAAAGAACGTCGACAACGTCATCTCAGCGGAGACGGCGGATTCCCCTCCAAGCACGCGCAGAAGCTAACCCTGCACGAAATACTCTCTGTGAAGCCAGCCACGACAAGGCACTTGAGATACAGCGAGGTCCTGATCTCTTTTTCTAGTGATGACCAATGGAACAGCTTCTCCGAGCTGGGTAATTCCCACTTGTCCTAGACCCTGTCGTGGTGGGCTCATAGCTTACCCGAGTACTCATTGACAGTGGAAGCAGACTCAATCTACTCTTCGCGAGTACTCTCAAGAAGATGGGACTGGACATCTCCAAGATGCTTACTCCCATTTGGCTCCTTGGTTCAGGGGCTCGATGGGACAAGTCACTCCGCGTGCTTCAAGGGACAGCTCTCATGCTTAAACACTGGATGCTGTGAAACTACTCCACAGTAACCGATCCAGAGGCCTTTTTAGATTTATCTTGGGTACATGTTTGTTAATGATTATTTCAGAGATTTTATTCCGAAATAAGGGGTTTGTTCAGATTATTACCTAGAGGTCTTATTTAGTCATTTATTCAGGGAACAAAGATTGATTTGAGGGGTAATTTCGGGTGTTTGTTGGAGATGTTATTTGTTTAACCATTTTTTGAGGTTATTCATCCCGAAAAAAGAGGTTTTCAAATTTACTAAACTGATTTGCCCATGTTCACTATCACATCTTTACCGTCATATATTGCATGTCACGATTCTTTGGATCCTTTATTCCAAACTTTAGGGATTTGGATTCAAGGCTCGGGGGCTGCGGTGTCACACCCGGGCACACGAGACTACCCACGTGGCACACTTCACCTAGGATACGGGATGGGACATGGCCCACGCCCTACATCTGTTATAACTACTCATAATGTAGTAGGATTACTCATGCAGTAGTTAGACTAGTCGGACACGGTAGGAGACGACCCAAGAAGTACTCGGGTAGGACTCCTTGGCTCGTATCCGACTAGGACTTCCATGTAAACCTGTCCCCCCCAGACTAGATAAGGGCGGACAAGGACCCCCTTGGGGACAATCATCGTCAAAGGCAATCCAAATCACACAAGACGTAGGGTATTACACTCTCAGCGGCCTGAACCTGTCTAAAACCTTGCATTCCTTTTCACCTTTGAGTTCCTGATCTCGGCGACACTCTACCTACAAACTCACCACCTCGGAGGTATCCCTCAGCGGGCGTGGCTATAAAACACCGACACAGGAGCAGTCTGCGCTAAAACTAGTCTCACGGATACATACAAGCTCGGATTTGGGTGTTCTTTATATGTATGGAAACTTAAGAAAATGACAGTTCCAATGGCTCTGGTCTCAAGCCCAAATTCATCCAGAATTGTCAGGAATCATCAAAGGAAATTGATGTCCAGAATCTGATTCGGTGCTGCCACGCCGTATTTTGGCCTTTGGGCCTTGTACCGTGTTAGAACCCATTAGGGTTGCATCCAGGGGGTTTTGCACCACCCTAGAGTCCATAAATCAGTAGCCACTGCCCAAGATTAGGTTTTGGGTGTTGCTTTAGATTAATCTATCTTCGAACAGTCATCGTTCTTTGGTTTGTGAAACCCCAACTTTGTGTGCTTAATCATTCATCTGCAGTTTGTCACTTTTAATTGAGAGCTGCATTCTTTCGAGTTCTTGCTTGTGTTCTTTGTTTTGTAGGCAGGGATAAGCCTTCTTGGTGAGGTCAACTCTGGATTGCGACATAGTTGATAACCACAGGAGTCGTGGTGCTAAGATTGCAGGGTTCAAGTCTGCTGACTTGAAGCCGGATCGGTGTGTCGTGCTCCACCAAAATAAGAGTTATCCTTCACCTCACGGAAGATCGGGTGCCCTAGTTCCCATCAAGTGGTAATCAGAGACTCAGGCATTACAGTCAGGCTTACCCTAGTTTATTTTATTTCGTTCCTCCCACAGTCCACGAAAAAGCCAAAAACAATACACGTAGTCATAGTTTTCCCTTGTCACACAACCTTGTGCTTAGCCATTGCACAATTTGGATTCGGAGTTCGTAGTTCTGAGTTCATGTCCTAGGTATGAGTCTAGTTGCTGGTTTCTAATGTTCATGTTTCCCTTTTGTTTCATCAATCCATCCGCTGCCATTCCCCATCCACAATTCCCTGCCACAAATCCACTCAAAACCCTAATCCGGACACTCTTCACAGAAACAGGCATAACTTTTCGCTCGAAACTCCATTTGAGCTGAATTTTTTTGTGCAAGTAAACGACTTAAAGTTCCATCTGAAACTCATCTGCTTTTCAAGATTGAACCAAAATTATTTTTCAAAATTCCAATAAGAAGGTGGTGTTTTCGAGCCGACAAAGTTGATAGAGTTTTCCTATGCACCTTGCTGATTTTCTCCTGTGGACATCTTGGTTCCGTTTGAGCTCAAACTTTTTGTGTTTCCTTCCTTTGTGCACCTGATTGAAAAAATATAGAAGAAAACAAAAACAGAAGAAAAAATAGAAAAAAATATATAGTGCACATTGAGCAGAGACCGTTGAAGTAGTGTTGTTTGGGCTATTTTGCTGGTGCTGAAGTTGTCTTTTCATACTTGGTGCTATCCTTGTGATCTCCCTTACTTCACATACCCCTTCTTGGGAATTTATATAGGCTAGCAAGTAGGACTAGTGCCTTTAGACTTTTATTCAGCATTGCTATCTGTCTCTACATTGTGTGCCACTTACATATATATTTTTGACCTCCCAAGCTCCACATATGTTTTCTTCATATCAGAATAACAAAGGACCTTGTAATCTTAGTACCACTTCCTCACAGATATCACGAACTAGCCACCGGTTGTACCATCCACTGCTTGCGTTGGTAAGAACTTGGTAAGACGTGTGTGAGGGTGTGATTCCACCAACCACTCCAATTAGCTCATAGGGCCTTTGTCGATAATTAACCATGCCAGATGACGTGCCTATTTTGTCTAGTTAGTTGCAGGAACTGAAGGACTTCATGATTGATGAGATGGGAAAGTTAACGAAGGAAATTAGGGACATCAATGTTACGATTGAGCGTGTGGACAAGTGAGTGTCCACCCTAACCGGATGGGTAGAAAAGCTTGAGTCTGGCCCCGCCAAGACCGAAGATGCGGAGACCGATGAGGAGGTTGCCCACGGGTCTGATGGCTTGCCCGATCACAAGCAGACCAGCGAGAAGAAGTTGCGTAGAAGACTTGAAAAAAATAAAATGTGACATTTTAGGTATTTGGGAGCAAGACACACTAGGTTTGGTGTAAAGTTGTGTTTGTTTTTGTGAATGTGTTTAAAACCTAAATGCAAGTTAAAGGGTGTTTTTGTAATTATGGAAAAATTAGGGTTCTCTTGCTAAATGTGTTTGAAGGTAGGGTAATTTCAAATTGTATGAAGGTTAGTTTTGTAAAGGCAAGTATTTACTTTTAAACCACTATAAGAAGTCGAATTACGTTAAGGTTTCAATTGGAATGTGAATTTGAAATAGGTTTTATGTGAAATTTGATAGTTTGTCGGATTTTGAAATAGTTTCAAAACCCTAACTTTTTGAAGCTGACCCTTAAAGCAAAGTTGTAGTTCTTCTTAAACTCTACACTTTTGCTTTTGGACATATTTTCATTTGGGATATGGTTCGAAAGAAAATCTTACTTTACAGTGAAACCCTTGCACTTTTGAAAAATTGCGAACAAGTCCCCGTCATCTTCCTCTCTCCCCTCCCTCTCTGTTGTTCTGTTGCGCCACCTGCCGCCCCTCGCCGGCAATCTCCCGGGCTGCCAGCTACCCCTCGCCGCTCTACCCGCTCCACCTGGCCCTCCAGCTCGTCCACCCTCCGCTCGCCCGACCCCGCTGGCTTTTCCCCGCCCTGCCACGTCGCGCCGTCGCCTGCAGCCGCCACGCGTGCCGCCGGCCGCCAGTAGCTACTCCAGCTCGCCCGTGCCTCTTCTTGGTTCCGCAGCACGTCCAGGAGCCCTCCTCAACTTCTTTTATCCTCTCACGTGCCCGCATTTCGCCCCTCTTCTTCTTCTCTGCTCAGCACCGCGGCCAAACCTCCGCCGCAGTTCTGCTCGCCGCCGTTAGCCACCTCTGCCGCCCCACGTCCGCAACCCAGTGCTCCCCTGGCACCGCCTCATCCCATCGAAACTTCCTAGCCAGCTCTTCTTCATCCTTTCGCGTTTACGCCGCACAGAACGCTGCGCCGGCGATCCTCTCCACCGCTGGCGCTCGGTCTTGCTGTCGTCCCGACGCTTCGCCCCCTCTTGGCCCTCACCGAGCTCACCATCAGCACCACATCTACGCGTAGAAGCTTCTTAGCCACTTTCCCGTCGCCCTTCTGCACTCCGATCGCCGGAACGCCGCTGCCGCCTCTGGACCTCGCCGCGCCGGCTCGGTCCTCCATCGCATCGTCGTCTTTGCACCTTCCTTCTTCGGTCCCTGCCACCCCGAGTCCGCCGTGAGCTCTTAAACCTTTTCCCCCACTTCCCCCTCGCCGCCGATGAGCCTCCTTGCCGAAATTTGATCGCCGTCGTGCTGTCCCTCTGTTCAAATCGACCAGGGACCCAATTGCAAGTATTCTTTTCTTTCTAGGGTCTTTTCTGCAAAAATATCAGTACCCCCTCAATTCAAATCAGCCAGCTTCAAAAATTGATAGAAATTTGTAGAAAAATTCAAAAATTGTCAAACCAGTTCTGTTATACTCTGGGAGTCTAGTTCTACAACTTTTGTTACTATCAAACCAGTTCTGTCAAACTAGTTCTATTTTAAATTCTATCAAAAGTGAATCTTTTAGGTATCTTTTACATGTTAGCTTTATTTCATGTAATTTTTGATATGCAACTTGTATGTGATATGAGTGAACTTGTGTGCAAATTTCACCATCAGTACTAGACTCTAACTTGAACTCATGTAAATTTGTGCAAAGAAGTAAGCTTGAAATGAAGTAAATTTATTCAAGCATGTTACTAATGCTTTCACACTTAGATCTTTTTACCATGTGTTGTTCTGACGTTGAGTAATTCATAGTAAATTTTGAATAATTTTATAGCACTGTTTTGCCTTAGGTTTTGACTTAAACTTGAATTTTGAATTTAATTCAAATAACTTAGTTTTTGTCTTCAAAAATTTATGAATAATTTCTTGCAAGCTTATCTGATAGAGGTAAACACACTTATCAAAATTCAAAGCCAGAGCCTCTGTAGATTTCAAACTAAAAATAAAACTTGTTATCTTAAGTTTGAATTTGTTCATTTTTATATCACTATTCTGTTAGGTTTAAAAATATGAAAAATTAACAAAGTCTTGTATGAATTTCAAGTGTGTAAATTCCTAACCTCAGTACTTCTATGCTTGAAGCTATAGAAATTAATTAGGATGCTAGTAAAGTTAATTGGTTTAAGTTATAATAAGTAAATTTGAATTCTTAGAATTCAAATCCATTGTTTTCTGTTGTATTGAATGTGAGTGTTTGGATTGCAACTTTATCGTGAAGGAAAATTATTGACTTAATAACCACTTAATTCAAATCATTGCATATCATGTAGAATCAACGACACTTGAAGGCGGAACCTACAAACTAGTCCCGGAACCCGAAGAGGGTATTTCTGAAAATCTAGTGAACGTCGCCGAGGATCTTACTGAAGCCCCGAACCCAGGTTCGGAAGATATTGACATTCCTGACCCCAGCCTCACCCAAGAAGGCAAGCCCTGGTGCATAACCCAGTTTTTCAAATTATGCACTCATTATGTTATATATCTATATTGTGCATTAAGTTTTAGGAGTTGTAATGAAACCCTAGATGCATGAAACTTAGGAACCTATGTAATTGTGTTTTCCAAGTCTTTACCGAATAGATGCTCTGCTAATAGGACTGGCAGAAGTCGAGTGATTTCCTGTCACTCGCGTGATATAGGAGTTGATTGTTTATCTTCAGCAATCACTATAAGGATAACGGACGGGGTTGTGTACGATATCATGACTTGAAAGAATACCCCATCTGTGTTGATTCAAGTTTGATAAGGTCGCAGTGTGTGGTAGTGGTGGTCAAGTGTTTGAAAGTACTAGCCACATACCGTAAATATGGTACGCGGTAAGCCTATTACCTGATTGGCCCGGCAAGTGGACTTATCCCACCACTAGAATTTTTGTTTTTGTCACACATGCACACCGATGTGTGGGAATACGTTCCGTGTAGTGGACAGGAGTACAGCCATACAGCCGTGTTGTAGATGTACATCCCGCACATTGTATGTGCGTATGGTCCTACAGTTGCTTGTGGTGGCCCTATTCCACGTCCCGAAATAAGATGGGAACGGTTGCCCGGAAAGTTAAGTTTCTGAGCGTGTGAGTTAGGATCCCTTGCAAGGTTATGAAATTCGATTCAGAATCGTTCGTTTCTCACGGAGATTGAGACTGCTTGATACTTCTACCACATAGAGTAATAACAGTAACAGTTAATGGAATAATTTTTATGGATGCTTAATATCTACCTTGCTTGACTAGTATAGGTGCTTACCTAGAATGGTTAAAAGAAACTAGAAACTAAAAGCTAAAATTTGAAAGTAAGGACATACTCTTTGTTGCTTTTCAGCAAAAGAAAACTAGAGCTGTTCAACCTATCATGGTCTAGTTATGGGCTAAGTATACCCAATGTCGGGTAAGCCTTGCTGAGTATTAGTATACTCAACCTTGCTAGTAATATGGTTTTCAGGTATGTCGTTCGTGACTCAAGAGGATAGCAATGACCCTTCGGAGTAATGCCATGCTTTGGGCTAATTATGGTGCCTACCTCTGCGACGTATGTAGTCGCGTTGTTATTTTCGCTGCTAACTCTGAACTCTACCTGATAAACTTGAATTTTTAAATAATGCTTGTATAAATTTGTATTAGCTAGGGTGAAACAAAACCCCTGTGTAATAATATTTAATTATCCTGTGGTGTAAAAGTTGTGAGCTGTTGTAAGGCTGGACTCGTCTTCGTATGAGGTAAACCTACATCGATCCTGTGTAACCGTAGTTGAATCAGGCGGTGACCGAGAGACCAATGAGTTGTTCCGTTTGAAGTGCGCTGAGCTTCTGTCGCCTGCCTAAGCGATGTCTAGCACGCTTGAGCCGAAATAATTCAAGCGGTTCTGCCACATAAAACAAGTATGGGCGGTAACATAAATCACCACCATCAAGGTAATGATGATCCTTATGCCAAAATTAAATTTACCATACCATCCTTTCATGGAAGATATGATGCGGAGCAATATCTAGATTGGGAGGTGACACTAGAACAAAAATTTGCTTCCCACCTTATCCCTGATCGCCATAAGGTTAGACAAACCACCAGTGAATTTAAAGATTTTGCTATTATCTAGTGGCAAGAATGTGCAACTTTAAACATGCAACCCAATTCATGGGATGGGCTTAAACAAGCAATGCATGATAGATTTGTTCCTGCCTCTTATATGTGTGATTTGTGTAAGAAATTACAACGTTTAGAGCAGGGAGATATGTCTGTTCAAGAATATTATGCCGAGCTTCAAAAGGGCATGGTTCATTGCAGGGTAGTAGAGGACGCAGAGGACAAAGTGTGTCGCTTTTATGGTGGTTTGCAGCATAAATCCAGGATATTGTTGACTATAAAGAATTTACTACTACTAATCAATTGTTCCAACTTGCTATGCTTGCAGAAAAAGAATTGCAGGGATGACAGCAGCAACAACAACGGAGCATGGGCACCGACAACAACTCTTCCACGCCCAAATCCTTCCTGCTGCCACCATCTAGGTTGCCGGGTGCCTCTCCTTCGACGCCACCAATGAGTACACGTTCAGCACCGCCAGTGACTTTGCCTTCGGCTGGTAAGACTCCTTTGCAGGAACCGACCAAGAGTACCACGTCGGAGGCTCCTACAGGGCGCTCTTCCACCATACAGTGCCATCGCAGTCAAGGACTTGGTCATGTGGCAAAAGAATGTCCAAGCAAACGGGCATACATTGTCACGGACGATGGAGATTACATTAGCACATCTGATATAGAGGAAGACAACATTGATAATACACCCGTTGACAAGGATGCCCTTTCTTTGAGCTCAGACGATGTTGGGAAACAGCACATTTGCATTGTACACCGAGTACTCAGTACACAGATGGAACAAGCAGAGAGGATGCAGCGCCATAATTTGTTCCAGACTTTATTTGTGATTAAAGATTGCCGTGCGCGAGTCATCATTGATGGAGGAAGCAGCAACAACTTGGTTAGTTCTGACTTGGTCAAGAAGCTTGGCTTGCCCACGCGGCCTCACAAACATTCGTACCATGTTTGGTGGCTTAAGGACTCAAGTAAGGTCAAGGTAACTCAGACATCCCGGGTGCATTTTTCCCTTGGTCCATATTTTGATTTTGTAGATTGTGATGTGGTACCCATGGAAGCTTGCTCTCTTTTGTTGGGTCGTCCATGGGAATTTAATAATGATGCTATCCACCATGGTAGAAGTAATACATATACTCTTAAGGCCAAAAAATTATTTTACAACCCATGACCCCTGCTCAAATTGTACAAGCTGATAAAGAGAGACTTGCTAAACAAGATGATGTTGCCAAACTTGAAAACCAACAGGAAATTCAATTGAAAAATTCTGCTTTGCTTGCATTCAATTGAAAATCAAATGATGCTATGCTTTGATATTTAAGGCTGTTTTATTTTCCATTCATGATATAGCTAGTACTTTGCCTCCTACTATCACTAACATTTTGTAGGAGTATGAGGATGTAACACACGAGCTGCCACCGGGGCTGCCACCTTTGAGGGGCATTGAACATCAAATTGACTTAATTCCGGGAGCGTCTTTTCCCAACCGAGCAGCATATAGGGCCAAACCCGAGGAGACTAAAGAAATTCAGTGCCAAGTCCAACAACTTCTTGACTGTGGTTATGTACGTGAAAGCCTTAGTCCTTGTTCTGTACCTGTGCTTTTGGTTCCTAAGAAAGATGGTACTTGGTGCATGTGTGTAGATTTTAGAGCCATTAACAACATAACTATAAGATACCGTCACCCTATACCTAGGTTGGATGATATGCTTGATGAGTTAAGTGGCGCTATAATTTTTACAAAGATTGACTTGCGTAGTGGCTACCACCAAATTAGAATAAAATTGGAAGATGAATGGAAAACTGCTTTTAAAATAAAATTTAGCTTATATGAGTGGTTAGTCATGCCTTTTGGCTTGACTAATGCGGCTAGCACTTTCATGCTCTTGATGAATGAGGTCTTACGTGCTTTCATTGGCAAATTAGTGGTGGTTTATTTTAATGATATCTTGATATATAGCAAGTCACATGAGGAACATCTTGATCATCTACGTGCTGTTTTTGATATTTTGAGAGCGGCACGTTTGTATGCTAATCTTGAGAAGCACATCTTTTGCACCGATCGAGTTGCTTTTCTTGGCTATATTGTGACTCCACAGGGCATTGAAGTGGATGGAGCGAAGATTGATGCCATTAGGAGCTGGCCTATCCCTGAGACTATTACACAGGTGAGAAGTTTTCTGGGTCTTGCAGGGTTCTATCTGCATTTTGTGAGAGATTTCAGCACCATTGCTGCCCCGTTACATGAGTTGACAAAGAAGGGTGTTCTATTCCATTAGGGTCCAGGACAAGGCCAGGCTTTTGATGCTTTGAAAGAAAGGCTTACTTCGGCACCTTTGCTGCAACTTCCTGATTTTGGTAAGACTTTTGAGCTGAAATGTGATGCTAGTGGAGTTGGCATTGGTGGCTTATTGATGCAAGAAGGTAAACCTATTGCTTATTTTAGCGAGAAATTGAATGGGTCTACTCAGAATTATTCCACGTATGATAGAGTTTTATGCTCTTGTTCGTTCACTGGAGACATGGCAACACTATTTATGGCCTAAGGAATTCATTATTCATTCTGATCATGAATCGCTTAAGTACCTTCGTATGCAAAATAAACTGAACCGTAGACATGCTAAGTGGGTTGAGTTTATTGCATCTTTTCCCTACATCATTAAACACAAGAAAGGGAAAGATAATGTTATTGTTGATCCTTTGTCTTGTTGGTATACCATATTGTCTCAACTTGATTGTCGTATCTTTGGACTTGAATCGATTAAGGGACAATATGAATTTGATGCTGATTTCAAAGATGTTCTTTTGAATTGCAAAGAGGGGCGTGCTTGGAATAAATATGTGCTGAATGAGGGATACTTGTTTAGAGCTAACCGTCTATGCATTCCAGTTGGTTCCGTTCACCTTTTATTGTTGCAGGAAGCACATGGTGGAGGTTTGATGGGGCACTTTGGTGCCAAAAAGACGGAGGATATGTTAGCCACCCATTTCTTTTGGACAAAGATTAGGCGAGATGTTGAGAGATTTGTGAGTCATTGCACTACATGTCAAAAAGCTAATCACGCTTGAATCCACATGGTTTGTATATGCCTCTTCCTGTTCCTTCTATTCCTTGGGCAGATATTTCTATGGATTTTGTGTTAGGATTACCTGGAACTAAGAAGGGGAGGGATAGCATTTTTGTTGTGGTGGATCAATTTTCTAAGATGGCGCACTTTATACCATATCATAAATATGATGATGCTGTTCATATTGCTGACCTCTTTTTCAAAGAGATTGTTCGCTTGCATGGTATACCTTCTACTATTATTTTAGATCGTGATGCAAAATTTTTGAGTCACTTTTGGCAAACTCTATGGAATAAATTGGGTACAGAATTATTGTTCTCTACAACATGTCATCCACAAATAGATAGGCAAATGGAGGTGGTCAACCACACTTTGGGCACCATGTTGCGTGCAATTTTGAAGAAAAATTTGAAGATGTGGGAAAAATATTTGCCTCATGTGGAATTTGTATACAATCGGGCAACACATTCTACCACCAAGGTGAGTCCTTTTTAGGTAGTGTATGGTTTCAATCCCCGTGCTCCTATTGATATCTTGCCTTTACACTCTAGTGCGAGAATTCATAATGATGCTAAAGAACGTGCTAATTTTATTTTGCAAATGCATGAGACCACTAAGCACAACATTGAAAAGATGAATGAAAAGTATAGGGTTGCTGGTAGTAAAGGTAGATAAGAACCAGGTGACTTAGTATGGTTGCACCTAAGAAAGGATAGATTTCCAGATTTACGAAAGTCGAAGTTGATGCCTAGAGCTGCTGGTCCTTTTAAAATTATTGAGAAGATTAATGATAATGCATATAAGCTTGCATTGCCTCCAGAGTTTGGGGTTAGTCCCACCTTTAACGTTGCAGATTTGAAGCCCTACTTGGGTGAAGATGATGAGCTTGAGTCAAGGACGACTCCAATTCAAGAAGGGAGGATGATGAGGACATCACTCCTTTAGATGTACACAACAATCCTCCAATGAGCATTCAAGGTACAATTACAAGAGCTCGCGCGCGACAATTGAATTTAGAGATGAGCTAGTTATTAAGCACTTCTTTGTTTTGTTTTGGGAAATAGATTGCTATCTTATTATTATGTTATGATTAGGAACCAAGGGGAGAATCAGTAAATACTTAAGCAAGGGCTTGGAGGCGTGGTGGACCAGCAAAGGAGCCCAAGCCGAGCTGGAGGCCCAAACCAAATCGACTTCGAGGCCGTTTCGGAGTCTAGGAGCGGTCTGCGCTAAAACTGGTCTCACGGTTGCATACGGGCTCGGATTTGAGCGTTCTTTATATGTACAGAAACTTAAGAAGACAACGGTTCCAATGGCTCTGGTCTCAGGCCCAAATTTGTCTAGATTCGTCAGGAATTGTCAAAGGAAATTGACATCCAGAATCTGATTTCGGTGCTGCGATGCCGTATTTTGGCCTTTGGGCCTTGTACCGTGTTGTAATCCATTAGGGTTGTGTCCAGGAGGTTTTGCATGACCCTAGACTCCATAAATCACTAGCCGCTGCCCAAGATTAGGTTTTGGGTTTTGCTTTAGATTAATCTGTCTTCGAACAGTCACTATTCATTGGTTTGTGAAACCCCAACTTCGTGTGCTTAATCATTCATCTGCAGTTTGTCACTTTCAATTGAGAGCTGCATTCTTTCGAGTTCTTGCTTGTGTTCTTCGTTTCGCACGCAGCGATTAGTCTTCTTGGTGAGGTCAACTGGATTGTGACACGGTTGATAACCAGAGGTGGTGCTAAGATTGTAAGGTTGAAGTCTGCTGACTTGAAGCCGGATCGGTGTATCGCGCTCCACCAAAACGAGAGCTATCCTTCACCTGACGGAAGATCGGGCCCCTAGTTCACATCATTGACTTTTCAGCTGTGAGAGAATGTCACGCTTTCAAAAATTATTTTTTATCCTTAAGTCGAAAATATAGTTGTATTCCATTCGAGGTGGGAGAATGTTCACAAAAGGTCCTATTCTAGATAATAGCAAAAATAATGAACAATAACAGATTAATATTTCATTTCAGAAACACCATTCCTATATTCTTCAAGGCGGAAGATGACTAAAAGAAAAGCAGGCTTAAAAGGTTGCCAAATCTGTTGTTGGTTTAGAAACCAAACAGGAAAGACTCCTTATTTTTTCTTGGATTAGGACAGAAGAAATTGCATTGTTTTAATCATTTTGTGGATAGAATATTGCTTCCCTTATCCCCTCTCCAAAATTTCAATAGTGTGCATAGGAATCCATATTGTGTTATCTTAGCATTCCATCAAATAATTTTGGGCATGGAAACAAATGGATTAAGAAGTCGCTTTTATGTTTGATGAAAAGAACCTGCATTTAGTATGCCTTATTATCGCCAATGGAGTTCAGCAGATTACAATATGGAAAATATTAGGAACAAGATTCCAAGTTTAAGGTTCACAAAAATCAACCAAGGCAAAATTACATAGTCTGAACATGGTCTGAGCTGATGGAAAGTCTGCCTACCATCCTCCTCCAAGATATGACAGTATTATCTTTCCTGCCCTATATGGCGTAGAGGCGGAGGGCTGGAGGCGGAGTCAATCACACCGAGAGCTCAATGTTGCACCAGATAGCGGAGGTCTGCATGGATGCTGCCAGCAACTGCGATTGCAGTCGGATTTTCCTATAGATGTTCCTGCTAAGCCGGGAGATGCTGGTGAAGCGAAGTGACGATATCAAGGTGTCGCTGCAGTGTGGGGAGAGTGAACAGCGTGCTATCATAGATTGTCCCCAAAAATTCTCAATAAAAATGCATGGATGTAGAATTGGTAAGCTTCTACGTTGGTGGTATACAACATGGTCGTAGAGCTTACCGTTTTAGAGGCCGAACATTTAGCTGAACACCTTGGAGGCAGCTGAGGCAACGTCGGCTACATCAGCTTCATCCTGGGGGAAGGGGGCGGCGCTGCACAGGGCCAGCAAGCTAGAAGGTGACAGAGCTGTCGTCACAATGATTTCCACCCGCTGTCGTCTGGTGGAGGGAATAGACCACGGGGAGTCGGGGAGGAGAGCAGGGAGGAAAGGGAAGGGGAGAGGGAGGAGTGGAAGAGCCACAAGAGATTGAGGCTACGGCAGGGAGAGCTGGCAGCGGCAACCCGTCGGGCGAGCGCGGATCGGTGGCATGGAGAGCGATGTGAGTGCTGTGCACATCAAAAGGCGCAGGAGAAGCACGAGCTCTCCTCCTGCTTCAGCTTCGAGCAAATGCGACTACTGCGGGAGGCCTGGGTGGCTGCGGGAGTTGACATCAGGCCAACGAAATCGCTGGGCGGCGTGGCAGGCAGGCGGCGATGGGGCGGCGGCCCGTGCTGCAGGCGGAGGGAGGAGCGGGTGGCGCGGCAGCATAAGAGCAGAGGCGGCGGCAGAGAGGCGGAGGGGACAGCGGCTTCGCGCGCGAGGATTGCGAGCGCTCTGGGTTGGTGTATCGGGCGAGAGACCCGCGCGCCGTCGTGCATAGATCGGTCGATATCGCGAGCTCGCTGGATCCAACAGTTAGCGGGCTAACAGGCGACGTGGCGCGATAGGTTAGATCGGGCGAGAGACCCGCGCCGTCGTGTATCCAACGGTCGATATCGCGAGCTCGCTGGATCCAACGGTTAGCGGGCTAACGGACGACGTGACGCGATAGGTTTGCCCGGTTTGGACCCAGGATTCAGGATCATGTTTAGAAAGATAGTTTCATTATATCGTTGCATACCATATGGCTGCTTCCACCTATCAACCACAATCACCAATTTCATTATTGTGTCCATGCGTTACCATCACATCACTGGAACATAAACATTTGTGCTGACACCTTAATATTTTTTTGGCCGGCCGTCGCCATTACCGACCGTAGGCACAAATGTCCCGTATCTTTATAGACGTTCTACACAAGCAACCACCAGCTCAAATCGATTTATACCGGTGGTTGCTTAAACGTCTACCAGCATAAATACGAGATATTTGTTCTGGCGATGGCTTATATCAACCCCAGCACAAAATATCTTTTTCTTAAATAAAACTAAATAATTATTCTTTTATGAAGTCGGATGAAGATATATTTTATATGAAAGCTATAGAGCTCGATGAGATCTAAAACTCTATACTTAACAACATTTTCGTTCAAGACTGTTTACTGGGCCAAATATTCATTACCATTTCTAAAAATAAATTTTAATTCTTATATCCAAGTTATAGACAATCTAAGATGAAAACAAACCTTATATTCAAGTTATATACTTTGCCAAGATCAAAAACTTTGTAGTTAACAAATGTTTCATCAAGGTCATTTATTAGGCTAAATATTCGTTACCATTTCTGAAATATAATTTGAAAAATAAATATTTGAATTTTTTAAACAAACTTGGATGAAGATGAACTTTATATGAAAATTGTAGTGCTCGACGAAATCTAGAGTTTTGTCAACTTTTTAATTTAAGATAATTTAGAGTGTCAAAGATACAATATAAGATTCGAAAAAGTGATATCAAAAGAATAGCATATGTTATAAAGATAAAATGTAATGCGTAGGTGAAATTGTATGGAAGAAACGGGCAAAGGGAGACGTCTCGGTTCGAACTACATACACCACGTGTGCTTGAAAAAATATCAAACAATGCGGGACTTGTGTCACATGGTGGGGTTGGTGTCGATGTCTTAATATGAAAAATATTTTTCATTCTATTTTGCATTTTAAAATTTAAATAATTAAAATTATTTTGTACTGCCGGGCAACCGTCAGCATAAATATATTTGTGCCCGCGTGGTACAACCATCAAAACAAATGTTGATTTATGCTAGCACAAAAGAATGCTGGCAAGTGCCAAAACCACCAGCACAAATACATTTTGACCGTTACTATATACAAATATTTTCTGCAGTAGTATCACTATCACATCCGATAGTGCTCAACCCTCCAGATCTAGCTAGCTGCATCTGATGTAGTACATCGGGACCATATATAAACACCCAAATATGCACATAACAGAGACATCCAAATGCACATATACGTTCCGAAGAGTGATGACGATAGATCACCTTGCTCTTTTATTCGCTTGTCTAGATAGGTAGCAGTACAAGCTGGATAGATCCGGTTCTGTCGCTGCAAGTCGTTCAAATATTCAATGGAAAAAACATGTACGGCGCCCCATCCACCTGCTTCCACATTCGATCGGTTGGTAGGCACAGCACAGCAGGTACAGCTCTCTGTCATTTTGTTTTTTCATCGATTCATTCTCCACCCAATTGCTCTCCGATCTGTATAATCGTGCCCACTGCCATTGCCAGGCTAGAGCACCACACCTGTCTCCCCAGCTCTCTCCTCATGGCTTGCTGGAAGCTCTCCTCCACGCTGATGGCAGCACTCCTGGCCATCGCCGCCGGCCCTGGGACGACGCGGCCAGTGGCGGTTGCGACGTCGGCCCACCTGCACTTCTACATGCACGACGTGACGGGCGGCCCGTCGCCCACGGCGGTGCGGGTGGTCAACGGCCCGCGCGGCTCCTTCGGCAACACGGTGGTGATCGACGATGAGCTGACCGAGGGCACGTCGCAGTCGTCGGCCACGGTGGGCCGCGCGCAGGGTTACTACATGATGGCGTCCGTGTCCAACCTGGAGCTGATGGTGAACATGAACGTCGTGCTCACGTCCGGGCCGTACGCCGGCAGCTCGCTGACGGTGGTGGGGCGCGACGACGTCAGCACGCCGGTGCGGGAGCTCTCAGTGGTCGGCGGCACGGGGCTGTTCAGGATGGCGCGCGGCTACGTGCTCTGGAAGACCGTCACCCCCGAGATCCTCGACCTCGAGATCTTCATCAATCCTTGAGATACCACTACTAGGCAATGCATTGATTCTGCTTTTGGATGTTGAATTCCCAAGGTAAACAGCTGTCTCTTAGTGTGTAGTTGTTTTATTCGGCATTGAAAATTCATTTGACAGCCTTTAATTTGTCATTTGCTACGGTCACGGAATAACTCTGACCCAATATGCTTCGTTTTGTACTTTTATGTATCAACAAAACAAAATTTAAAATAACACGATTTTTGCTCGAATGCCCTCACTAAAATTTCTCTACTTGTTAAGCCAAGTTCCTTTCGCAAAAAAATTAACATATATATGGGGTTTATTCAGCATTACCGTGCTGACATGTTAGATTAAACAAATCTTAATACAAACTGTGGATATTATCTACCAACTATTATCTACCAAAAAAAAGCTTTTAGGACCCGGTAAAATACTATTTGTAAGGGCGGATGCGATACCCGCTCATACTTTTCGTATCTAAAAATAGCTATTTGCATTAGCGGGTAACGCGCCCGCCCCTGTAAATGTATTTCTAGGAAAGGGTCACGCCCTAACCCGTCCCGGAAAATACATTTTCAGAGAGGGATCCCATCCCTAGAAATGGTATTTCCAGAAAAAAATTAGAAAAAATCGAAAACAGCAAAATAAAAAATAATATTCCAGCCAACTAGCCCCTCTACTACATAGGTATAATTTTTTCACAAAATATACACATTTGCATTAACCGAAATTCAAACCGCTTACCTCAAGCTTTGCACGTACTTTCCTTTTCACCACGCTATACAGTCACTTGCGACTCTATGAGGTATACCATACTTTTGTATTATATGAGGTATACCATACTTTTGTATTAACTCTAAAATCGATTTGTAGAAGCGGGTGACCCCATCACCCACCTCTACAAATCCGTTTTCAGGAGCGGACGATGCCACCACCCACTCTTAGAATGTTTGTCTATTTCATTCCGAAAATTCATTTAAATCTTGGAATATAGCAAAATAAATAAAAAAAGTGAAATTTCTAGACTATGGTTATTGTGAACCGTAGATATAGAAAAAAATATGCCAAGCATATATTAGTGTGTACAAAGGTTAAGATTGTGGAAATCTCAAAATATGACTTAACTTGTATGTATGAGATATTATATAGTACAACACAAATACTATAAAGTACAACAATTCAATCGTGGGTATCCTAAACAGTCTTAAATGGATAATTTATAAACTATAATAAAATTTTAGTTCTTCCCACTACAACTTAGATATGGAGCTACTCTACATCCGAGGTTGTATGAAAAAAATCAAAACTTCTATATTTTAAAATTAGAGAACTTATAATATTTTTTTGACTATTAAATGACCCCAAATGAAAATGTTATCAACTACAAAATTTTAGATCCGGTCAACCTCTATAATTTTGATATAAAGTTTAACTTCATCCGAAATCATATAAAAAGTTATGAATTTATTTGTGTTGGGCCATTTGTAGGGGCGGGTCATGCTATCACCCACCCCTGAGTTATGTATTTTTAGAGACGGGTGACGCAATCACCAGCCATGGAAATGGTGGAGCGGTGGTGATGTCACCTGCCCTTGGGAATACATTGATGACTCACACCAGAAACTATGACAAGGAGATCTTTGTCAACCCCTAACCCAACCTCTCGTTGTGCACTCTAGAATAATGTCGGACATGATGCCAGCGGATTCATCTATGAACTTAAGAAATACCAACATCTAGCAGCAGGGTCTTCGAGTTGACTAATCCATCCTGAGAAGGGTCCACCATATTGACAGCAACCTTTGCCGCATCCTCGAGCTCTTCAATCCCCTTCGGTTGGCGCTCATTGTCGCAGTTCAGAACCTTGATCTGGTCCATGCAACTGAAAAGTTGCTTGTCGGCGTCTTCAAGCTTCCTAGTGACAACCTTGTGTTCTTCAAACATATCTGCATGATTCATCCGAAAGTACTCAATCTCTTATTTGAGGAGCTCGTTTGCCTCTGAAAGGCCGTAAACAACATTCTTGCCGTCAATCAGTAAGTCCTCTTTCTACAATAACATATTATTGAGTTATGCGGAAAACGAAGGAAGAAGTACCTGTGCTATTCAGAGAAAACTACCCAACCACTGAAAACCTGACAAAGCAGTCGAGGGAAGATTACCTTTCTGCTTCTGGATCAAGGCTTTGTTTTTTTGGAGATTTCATCATATTTGGTCTGGATGCCCTGAAGCTGTTTCTGGTTCTCCACCTTGATGGTGTCGAGTTGCTTTTGAAGCTTGGAGCTCTTGATTTTTTTCTAAAGGGAGTTGATTCTCCAAGGTTTGTACTCACCGGAGACCATCATCAGCGGCATGTAACTTCTGGGATTTCTCCCCCAAGCATGTGATCAGGGCCTAGATATATCAAAAAGTGAAATTCAAGGCAAATTCAGCAAAAATATCCAAATCCACCATACAAGAGCATCTCTTGCAGATGGAACAGGATACATACCTTTGTGTAGTTGTATATGCGACGGTGCATATCCAACATGGTGCTCACTTGGTCTATATCCAATAGCGGATCCTCGACTAGGTCCGTGTTGAGAACGTGACCTGTTGCCAAACGAAGTAGCAGGCCTCCGGAAGTACCCGCAGCGCTGGTATCTTCAATATTCTGCTGCTGCTTATGGGTACTCGCCACCTCGCCCTCACGAATCAAGCGTGCCTTGGGAAGTGAGGTACCGGCGGGTGGGGGTGGCTCCATTGGCTTAGCTACGTCAAGCCTGTGGGCTGGCTCGGCCACCTTGGGCTCCTTTTCCTTGTCTCATCCTGCACCCGCCTCACCCTCCTGGACCTCATTAGCGGCGGGCGCAGGGGACTCCGTATGCGCGCGGAGCCAGCAGTGTGACATCAGCAGCTGCCGCCGCCGGTTCCGCCCGTAACGCTGCAGCATCGGATGATTTCTCCTGCTCGGGGCTGAAGTAGTTGAGGGCCTACAAATATACTACTCGAGATAACTTGGGTACCTACAGTGTGGATTTCTTCAAAACAACCTTCTTCGGCACCTTGAGCGCTTTTGGCACCAGAGGGGTACATCCAATACTCACGGACGCCAAGTCGCGGGCCGCAGAGACTGTACGCTCTGGCGTGGCTTCTTGTGTCGTTAAAGACGGGTCAACTTATTAACATCGGCCCGCCCCGATGCAGTGTCATCCCCGACTACTTGATTATCTTTACCTTGCCTCGAAGGCTCGGGGTTGTCATCAGCAGTACTGTAAGAACCAAAGTCAGTAATTGAGCAAGGATGAAATAAAGGCAGAGTTATCAGCAAGCATGCATACCTCAAATTTCCAGTTGAAGGGATTGGGCGGCGAATCTGCACGCTACTCCTTGGCTTGCGTGGGGGGCATGGGGATGCTACGCGCCTCTAAGACTATGAGGACGAACCCTCAGCGCCTTTGGCAGTAGCCTTCCTCTTACCCTTGCTTTGAAGTCGCTCGGCCAGAGTTGTATCATCATCTCCCGATGAACTCCAGCTTCTTCATCGGTTGGAGCTAGTCGACGCTGCGCAGCTTGAGGCATCAAATGTATCTGCACTCACGTTGTGCAAGCTTGATGTTTTCTAGCAGTAGTGGTGAACTCCTGTATATGTTTACATCATCCTCCAAAGAAGAAGGATAGCATCCGTCTTTATTTATCAGATCTGGGATCACTGAACTGCCCACGTGCTATAAAATATTCTGAAATAAGGGATGGAAACGTCTCGTACCTTATATCTGTTTTAGGACTCCTAAGCTAGTGTCGAGTTAGGATTCATGTAACTCTATCCCCCAGAGTATATAAGAGCGGGCAGTAACCCCCTCCAAAGCATAACGAATGGAAATCAATACAAATCAGCACACAGGATGTAGAGTATTACGCACATCGCAGCCCGAGCCGGTCTAAAGTTTCGTGTTCTTTGCATCTTCGAGTTTCTGATCTTGACAAGACGCTACCTACAACCTACCACCTTAGAGTATTTCTTGGTGGGTTTGGCGGTAAAATTTCGACAGTTGGCGTGTCGGGTAGGAAGATTCAGCGAGAATCCTCTAGTGAATTCGATGGACCCAATCAATTTCAGCTCTGAGCTCGCGTTTGAAGAAGGCGTGGTGATCATCTTCAACTCATGCATAATTGTTGCTCCAACAATGAGCAACAATTTTCTCCAGCATTGGAAGACGTGGTGCGAGATGCGCGTATACGTACACGTCGGACAAAAGGCTGGCCGTGATCAATACGCCATCCGTCGGCATCGAGCTGTACACGAACTCATCTACAACACGGCAACGTTCTCCAATATACTCCGTGCATGGAAGCACGGTCTTTCCTTTTTTTATATTCATATCCTTATCAACTATTTTATTTCCCTGATCATTTTAACTTTTAACGTGATGAGCACGTACTGCTACTAGTCTCCTTGTTTGCAGTAATTGGCTAGTGGGCATGGCACGCACGTGCAGCTTGTATACAAGCATCTACGCTGACTAACTATGCAGGATGCTAGCACGTGCAGCTTCTAACCGTGCATGCAGGACGGATACCATACATGCAATTTCCATTGCCATACATACCCATGCATACAAGAGGCCGGAGAAGTACGCACGCACGGACCGTCCTCTGATCAGGCGCCGCCCGTGCCGTCAGTCAAGCCAACACAGCGGAGATGCGGCCACCGTCTCCCTACCTCACTGATTCACCGACCTCGACTAACCAGTTCGACTCCAGCTCGCGCCACCGTTGCCAACATTGACTACTCGGCCCGACTTCAGCTCATGCCACAATGTCGACACGCCGCCGCCGACCTCTCGGGGATGGATCCTAAACTACTCGGTGATGAATTCTACACGATCAATAACTAGTTGAATAGACTCCAACTAGTCGGCTTCACCGACAAGTCATCCATAAATCAAGCTAAGTGACTTGTACCTTTCTCCAACTTATTCTCAACAAGATTCGTCATGCACCAACCACTGTTTTGTGAATGCTCTTCGACAGGAATTACCCTCGAGGGCTACACCATGATTGACTACTTTATGCACACCGCGCTCTCGCCGACTACTTTATACCAACGAGCATTCTTTTTGTCGCAACGACAACTACTTATTTCTACGCTCGTTTTCTTCTCTTAACGGTCGCTAATCTACTCGGATAGCAAATACCTTAATCCATGAAACCTCAGATCTTTAGTCATGCCTAAGCGACTCTATGCGCATACGGGATAAAGATCTCATGCATGCTATAAGTGAAGGTTAGAACGGGACTACGTGATTAAACGTAGCAGGTGGACTACCTTGGAGTTTTAGATGGCCTAAACAAGCTCGATACAGCATGTTTATTTTTACACCAAACAAATTTTGGTATCTTTGCATTATGCTAAATAATGTGTATATCTCCTATTTCAGGTCAACCTTCAGCGACGACTCTCCAGGACGCTCAGCATACCCTCCAGTGACTCCGCTAGCTCCCATGCCCGTGGGCTGCACGCCAATTACTACTCGATGCATCTCTAATGACTCCGCTAGCTTGCAAGCTCAGGGGCTGGGCACTAGTAACTAATCGACATGGCTACTACGACTCACCTGGCTCATAACATCGGGGGACGGACACCGCAAAAACTACTTGGAAGACTCGTAGAAGAACCTAAGAGGCTTTTGAGAATTTATCTCTGGAAGATAATTATTTAACCATTATTTCAAAGATTTTATCCTGAAATAAGGGGTTTTTCAAATTCTAACCCAAAGGTCTTATCTAGCCATTAAATTAGGGGTAAGATTTGTTTTGAGCGCTAATTTAGGGTTTGTTTGGGAAAGTTATTTGTTTAACCATTTTTTCAGAGATCTGATCCCAAAAAAGAGGTTTTCAAGTTTCAAATTAATCACTCTATTTTAACCATCAATTCAATTCCTTAAAAACATTCTACAACGCATGCCACGTTCTTTTGGATCCTTT
The DNA here is from genome assembly GCF_002211085.1 of Panicum hallii. NCBI lineage: Eukaryota > Viridiplantae > Streptophyta > Magnoliopsida > Poales > Poaceae > Panicum > Panicum hallii. The sequence continues at coordinate 25,484,702 of NC_038050.1, read as the reverse complement.
TTCCAAATCTTGGGATTTGAATTCAAGACTCGGCGGCTACGGGACACATGTCATCATCGACTTGTTTTTGAAACTTATTTGGAAGACAAAGAAGATTCAAGATTCAAATTGGACCCTCAGCGTGATTCTTCGATTCAACCTAAGACTCGGTGGGCTACTCCATATAGAGTTTGATTTTCATCGCACCCCATACAGAAGATTATTTTTGAAGACTTAAAGCTACTCGGGGCATGAGCACCTAAGCCTCGAAACAACCAAGAAAGTACCGGGAAGACATCTCCAAGATGAAGTTTCAGAAGAACTCGAGGATGACTTCGGAAGTACTCAGAAGCCTACAGTACTCGGCTACAAAGAGCTCAGGGGCTTGTCAGACCCAGGACCATAGGACTGCCTTTGTGCTATAGAATATTCTAGAATAAAGGATGGAGCATGTCTCATACCTTATATCTATTGTAATGTACTAGGGTACGAGTAAGACTAGTCGGTACGAAAGAAAACTACTCGAGTAGTACTTGGGTAGGACTCCTAAAGTAATATCGAGCTAGGATTCATGTAATCCTGTCCCCCAAAATATTTAAGGGCGGGAAGGGACCCCCTCCAAAGCATAACCAATCCAAGGCAATACAAACCACCACACAAGACCTAGGGAATTATGCATATCACGGCCCGAACCTGTCTAAAGTTTCGTATTCCTTGCACTTTCGAGTTCCTAATCTCAGCGACACCCTACCTACAACCTACCACTTTAGGAATATCCCTTGGTGGGCTTGGTGGTAAAACACCGACAATCGAAGCCAGCACAATAAAAAAGGCAGTAAAGTACTCGGAGGAACGAAAACTAGCAACTTACTTATACCTGTTTGGGAGGGTTAGCCATGATGAACAATTGCGGGATGTATGGTACAGCATGTACATCCAACAGTACACGCTGCACTCTCTTCAGGGCTTCTCCTCCCAACAGCTCCTCCACAGACAATCGAGATGGATCTTTAATTTCCAGGTACTCAAAATCAAATCGTTCTCTCTTCTGCAGAGGCTGAATCCTCTTGGTGATCCACAAGTACATGACGGAGGCCCCGGTGACTCCCATTTCATTCAAAGCCTTGATTCGATCGACTAGCCCTAGGACTTGGTCCATATCAGTAGCATTGGGATCTTGGCTTCATTCAACTTGAATCTCGGGTGCTGTGTTACTCCTCTTCGGCAGTGCTGGTGTTGATGGCTAGTAAACCACGCATTATCTATCAACTTCTCAGTAATAAATAGAGCTTTGCACTATGCTCCATACATATTTTACTTATTTCTAACAAGTTCCACAAGTTTTGGATGAGTTGTGAATGCAGGGACAGGTGTACCAAAATTGAGGTAAAATGGGGAAAATCCCAGGCCGACCGGCCTCCACTAGGCCGGACTGTCGGTGTTTTAACACCTGCCCACCGAGGTGGTAAGTTTTAGGTAGGGTGACGCCGAGATCAGGAACTCGATGGTGCAAGCAACACAAGGTTTAGACAGGTTCAGGCCGTGATGTGTGTAATACCCTACGTCCTGTATGGTGGTTTGTATTGCCTTGGGTGTTGATTGATGTTTTGAGGGGGTCCCTGCCCACCCTTATATATCCAGGAGGACAGGGTTACATAAATCCTAGTCCAATACTAGCCAAGGAACCGTACTTGAGTATAACTCGAGTAGTTTCCTTCTGTACCGACTAGTCCTACTTCGCATGCGAGTAGAGTACAACACAGATAAGGTATAGGACATGTCCTATCCCCTAATCCTGTATGAACTACGTTATATACACAGTCCTGTAGTCCCGGGTCTGACAAGCCCCCGAGCTGTTTGTAGTTGAGTACTGCAGGCTCCTCGAGTACTTTTGAAGTAGACTTCGGCTTCTTTTGAAGCTCCATCTTGAAGTTCTTATTCGAGTACTTTCTTGGCTGCATCGAAGCTATGAGGTGCTCATGCCCCGAATTACTTCTTTGGTATGGTGTGCGATTGAAAAATCGCGCTCCATATGGAGTAGCCCCCGAGCCTTAGGTTGAATCGGAGAATCAGGCTGAGGATCACATTAGTCTTGAATCTTCCTTTCTTACTTTTCAAATAAATTCAAAAAATAAGTAGTCGATGCCACGTATCCCGCAGCCCCCGAGCCTTGAATCCAAATCTCCCAGGTTTGGAAATAAGGATCCAAAGGTTGTGGCATGCAGTGAAAAAATATTCCCATGATAAATAATTGGTGTGATGGTACAGATGATGGAATTTAGATTTAGAATTCGAAAACCCCTTTTTCGAAACAATTAACCCTGAAAAAATGATTAATCGAATATGTTATCTAAAAAATCCATCAAACGACCCCTCATCTTCCGAATATTCCTTGAGATGACTCTTCAACTTCGAAACAGTTAACCTGTATCCGACCGCTGGTTATTTAACCCCGCGATAACTCTGGGTAAGATCCATGCTTCCAATCTTCAATCCGCCAAGAATTTTCGAATCCCCAATCAGATCCGTGCTTCACCTTCATCCCCTTTGAGAAGCCCCAAACTAGCCAAATCTCTCCGCCCCTTTCTCCGCAGCCCCCGAGCTATTCGTGGCAAACAGATCTGGAAATGGCACCCAAGAGATCCAGCGAGAAGGATGGGAAGGGGAAGGAGTTGCAGCGGCCATCTAGGAAGTGGACTTACAGAAAGTGCTCCAATAATGAACTCATGAATCTTGTTTCCGAGGGTTTGCTTCAGGAGAAAAGTCTTGTCAATTGGCGCCCCTCTTTTTGCGAACCTCTTCCTATGGAAAATGTGGATGAAATCATCTCATTTTACCATTTTTCTGAACAGGGTTTGGCCCTCCCCTCTTGCTCTTTCTTCCGGGGCCTTCTTTACTTCTACGGGCTTGAGCTCCATCACCTCAACCCAAATTCAATTTGCCACATTGCCCTCTTCATCCACTTTTTCGAAGCTTTTCTTGAAATTGAACCCCACTGGGATCTTTTCCGGGTAAAGCCGCAACCCACCTCCAAAAATCCATCCGTTGTAGGAGGTGCCGGCATCCAGCTTAGACAACAAGCCGGCGATAGATACCTTTCCTACAAATTCCCCTCCAACATTCCTGGGTAGAAAAATCATTGGTTCTACATCGAAAACCATGTCCCCAGCTTCCTGAAAAATCCAATAAACCCCCTGTCATGAGGCCAGAGTGGAACATCGAACTCTCCAGAGGGGACATGGATCAAGTCGACGAGTTGCTAGCCATCATAGCAGCCCATAAGGAAATAGGAGTGACTGGTGCGTCCGTAATGTTTTCCTTCTTCAAACGCCGAATCCAGCCAATCCAACAGCGCCATACACTAGGCTTTGAGTACATGGGCACTGAAGATCCATCTAGGATGTGCGCAGAGGAGCTGACTGACGACACCACGCTCATCCGGGTCAAGCCAGTGCTGCTGGACGTGAACGTAGTTCCCTACGTCCCGGAGCTGTTTTCTGCGCAAAATCCTCCAAAACCGGTAAGTATTCGACTACATTTTGGAATAAGTTCTGCTGTTCTGCCACCGCTAACGGAAAATCCTCTGCAGGGACACAAAGAGTTGTACTGGAGCTATCCACCACAACCTGATATCCCCCAACCGGACCACCTTCTCCCCAGCACCGCAGCCGAAGCAAAAAAGGGCTCAAGCAGCCGAAGCTCTGCCCAACGACAAAACGACCGAGAGCGAGAGCCCCCGAGCGGAGAGAGCGGCTGAAGGGAAGGCGAAGAAGAACAACTCCCCCAGATCATCTGTGGAGTTGGCCGAATCCTTGCCATTGGTCCCCCGGGGTCGTCAGGTAGTGCGCAAACGTAAAGTGCATGCAGTCGAACCCCCCAGGTATGATGTTGCTGTTTTGTAGAATTGTCAAATAGCAAAGTTGTTGTAGGCTGACATTGTTTGTTTTGCAGTCCCTCAGCTTCTCCACCCAACCCCAAGTGCCAAAAGGTGACCGGGACCAAATTCGCTGGGATGATGTTCCACCAGGTGGCGCCGTAGAAACTGCTGGGACGGACCCATTGACTACCTCAGCAGGGCTGGTAACCATTGACGTGGCGGGTACCTCGCAACCAGCTGGTGTGACCCCGCCACCGGCAATGAGTACCATGGTTGAAAAACCATGGGCCCTGAGACTAAAGAAAGCTGTCATGAAGAAATCTTCGCTGTAAGTGTAGATCCTTTTTGCATAATGCATATCTTGTTCTTTTTGACTTGTGTAATAATATAACTAATTCTGCTTCATTAGGTCTGTGACTGCCATGAGGTTTAAGCCAAAGCCTGTCTCGGCTACTCCAGCCCCCGAGCCGCCAGCCCCGAGGAGGACACGACACTGCCCGACCCACCACCCCCCGAGCCCCAGCAACCCAAAGCCAGTGCCGGTGGTGAAGAACAAGTTGAGGCCATTAATGCCACTCCTACAAATGGCACAAGTAAGTGTCGGACCTGCCATGGCTAACTGCTTAGACCACAAACATCATGTACTGAATGCGTCTTGACTTGTAGGTACCCCACAACCACCAACTGAAGAAGCTACGGGTACCTCAAGGAACCATGAAGATCTGCTGGTGTCCGGGAGTGGATACCAGAACATCATCACCATAGATCTAGTGGATGATCCACTCCTGACGGTCAACAACATGCGATACTTCCACAAGATCTCCAAAGAGATGTACCAATATACCGTGGTAAGGAAAAATTACTCTTCTGCCATTATGCTTTGTTGAGTCATTTGTCTTAATCTCTCCCTTATGCATGATGTGGCCAAACTCTCACAACAGAAATCCGAAAAGCTGAAAGCAGTCATGAGTGGCATCCAGGAACTCCGAGCAAAGGATCAACGCATATCAGAAGAGAAGAATAAAAACATATATCTTCAAAGAGAGCTCGACAAGCTGAAGCTGGAGCGGACACGAGAAACGTGGCTCCTCAAGAACAATCTCCGCAACCTTGAGAAGGCCAACTCTAAGCTCCAGGAACAACTCAAAGAGTAGAAAAAGGCACCCGAAGGCAAGCCCTTTCTTCCCTCGAGTACTTTCTCTTAACAATTTATCTTGAATTCTAAAAACTATCTTCACTACAGAGCTTAGAAAAATCTTAACATATAAAGAAGAGCTGCTTACTGACGTGAAGAATATGTTGTATCACCGTATAGATGATGTCGAGACGCTGCAGAAGGTGATCACCGATACTAAACAACAGTTCATCGACTACCTTCAGCAGATCAAGACGCTGGGCGAAGAAAAGGAGCAGCAACAGAAGCAGCTGGAGCAGCGCCAGAAGGAGCTGGAGCAGCGCTAGAAGGAGCTGGAGGATCTCAAGGGGGCCGCCCAACAACTTGTTGACATGGTGGACCCACAAGAAGGCGGCGAAGCAGATGGGAGATCCTTGCTGGTGCGACTCCTCGGAGCACCGCAGAAAGTCCTCAGCTTCCTCACCGAAGCCCCCATCACGTGTGTCAGCCATGCGCTTAGATTTGTAAAATCCTTTTGGCCTGAGGCTTGACTAGAAGTATTCGCGCAGGGTGTGGCTGCAGAGTGCTCCGAAGAGCAGTTCAACGAGTACCTCCTAGAAGCCCGACCTGTAGCGGAAAAAATAGTGGAAAGTGTAATACAGGAGTGAGATATTGTAAAAACAAGTACTCTTCTCCTTGTATATATCTATCATTGATGTCTCCACTTGTATTTGCCTTGTGACTTCTGGATTGTCATCCATGTTCATAGGCTAAGTAGTAGACACTACCCCGGGTGCAATGACCCCGAAAGTATTCGAAGTAGCTCCTCATAGGAACCCGTCCAACAAGTTAGATATAACCCGATCGAGCGGATCTAACCAGTTAGGAAAGAACACGAGCATCATCGCGTGACTGTCGTGCCTATGGCAAGAAGTCAAAACTACCCCGAGTGCAATGACTTTGGGTGTAGTCGAAATAGCTCCTCATGTGAGCCCATCCAACAAGTCAGATATAATCTGATCGAGCGGAACTGACCTGTTAGGAAAAATGCGATCATCATCGCAACAACTATCATGCTCATGGCAAGAAGTCGAGTCATATAGAACATGAACGTGGCTGTAGCCTCCGCATTTAACGACCATCAAAGCTCATGGCAAGAAATCGATTCATATAAAACATGAACGCGGCTATAGCCTCCGTATCTTGATAGAAAATTTACATTCTGAATTCTGTGTGTAACATTCAGGTAATTAGAATTCTAAACACTAGATCTTAGTGTTAAGTGTGCATGTTTGATTTTGTTTATGTGTGTTAAAATTGAGGTGCAAAGGGAAAAAAGGGTGTTTATGTAATTTTGAAAAATGTGGGCCCTCTAGTGCTAATTGGGTAAAATGGGAGGTAGCATCAAAACCTAGGAAAAATGTGACACTAGGTATCAAATTTATATCACCATAGGAAAGAAAATGCAATAGATATGTTAAATCCTAAGAAAAATAGGTCTTTATGTGAAAACAGGGACCTAGATGTGATTAATGTAAAAACATGGGTCCTTTTATGCAAAATTATTGAAGTATAAAAGTAATTATTAAAGTTTACTTAGGGCCAAAAGGTAAGAATACAAGTCATCATGACATTACATGAAAACTTGCAAATATGTCCAAAATTACATGAAATCTACCTCAGTAAGGACAAAACCTATTCAAATTCTACCTTTGTTCAAAATTTAACATGTAAAGCTGTATACTTTAGCTTTTTAAACTTGAACCTTAAAGCAATGTTGTAGGGCTTGAAAAACTCTACAACTTTTATTTTGGGCATTTCCTCATTAGACTTTTAGATTAGTGGGAAATTTTTTCTTTACCGAGAGGCCCCTAGAATCTTTTAGTTTTGCACATAGATCCTTCGGACCCCTCCCTCCTTTCTTCTTCCTCTGACCCCCTCTGCGCCCCTGCCGTCTCTGCCGCCGGTGCAGAGCCCCTCGCTGTCACCGCTGTGCAGGCCGCCGCCGCTCCACCTCCTGCTTGGTCGACCTCACGCGTCCCTCTCCCCCTGCCCCGGTCCTATTTTCCCTCTCCACTGTCCTCGTTCGCACGCGCCACGGCTGCCCGAACCCCTGCTCGGCCGCCACCTCGCCGTCGCTGTGGAGAGCCTGCTGCAGAACCCCAGAACCTTATCTCTCGTGCGCATGAACACTACAAGGGCTCCTACATCTCGTTCCCCTAGTTCTTCTGCCAATTCCCGAACTCCAGACCCAAGCTCCACTGCTACCCCCTCTTCTTCCACTCCGACGACTACTGCTCGTTGTGGGCAGCGACGGTCGACCGCCCATTTCTCCCACCGACCCCTTAACCAGCTTCTCCAACCTCTGCTCGAGCTCCCCAGCCCCCAGTAGCTCTCAAATTTCGGCCGGAGCACCGTTGCCGACGCTCGCCGTCCGCCGCCGTCTCCTGCTCGCTGTGGACAGCTCACCTTAGCCATCCCCGCACCACGACAACCCCTCAGCCAGTCCCCTTTCGACCCCGTGAAGCTCTACAACCCCTCGGTTGGTCCCCTAGTGCACCACATCGGTCTCCCGATGCTCGCCGGCATTTGACTCCGCCGCCACCGTCCCTACCTCCGTCGGTTGCCCTAATTCCAAAGCTTATGTCCCCAATTGAGTACATCAGTACCTTCCCCATAGCTCACTGATGCTTACGCGCAGGTCCCTCACCGACATTGGCCGCCGGAGCATCGCCGTCATCGTTGACCCCTCCGCCGCCACTTTGGGCTCCCGTCGAGATCCCCCTTCCCGGCCACCTCTACCCTCGACACGTGGTCCAACCGAAACGCCGTAAGCCCCTAAAGCTTTCCCTCCCCTCGGACCTCGTCGCCGGTGGCCCTCCCCGCCGGAACACGGCCGTCTAATCTCTGTTCCCCTTCCTCTTCCAGCCAAGGGCCTCGGGATTGAAAGAATCAAAAGCCCAGGGGGCTATCTGCAAAGACAAGACTCATAGGAATAGTGCCATGAGGACCCCTTGTGTTATTTCTGCTGTAGAGTTTGAAATTCCATAGCAATTCAAGGAAAAATCATAAAAATGCAAACTAAAATTTGTTGGATTTCTTATTCTAAGATCTACAACTTTCCTTATAGGTTGACTTTCAGTTTCTAAGTAATTTGTGCTCTAATTTAAATGCTAAGTTTAAGTAGTTGTAAGCTAAGAAAATGCATAATAAATAGCAAAAAAATGGTAAAAATGTGAAACCAATTGTGTTAGTCTTGTTTGACATGTAGCACTTAGGAAAAATATTTAACCTACTGTTTGTATAATATTTTCATGATGTGTGAGTTTAATTATGAATAATACCTATTTAACTTGCATATTTAATATCTATGGATTTAAAAGGTCAAAAATTATGAAAATAATTTGAGATGTTGAACTTGAGTAGGATGACCTGAGTACAAAAATTTAGAACAAAATCTTACATAGATATATAGTTTTAAATAATACCTAATGGATTAGTACTAATGTTAATTATTATTATGGCTCCATTTCTGTAGAAATAAAATCTTAATAAATTTACTATGGCTTAGACATAGCCTAAGCTATAGGTATTAAGATTTCAACCCTAGTACTATGATAACTTATTTTGTAACAACAAATTATGTTGCCTAATGTAGCTAACTAGGTTAACTCATACCCGATAAATGACTGCCCAGTAGAAAAGTAAATGATATGTGTGATAAGTAAACTATATTTTCGTTGGATTGCAACTTTATCGTGAAATAAAATAAAAATATATGCATGCCTTAAAATTATAACTTTACATATCATATATACTCAACTACTCTCGCCGACGGGGAGTACGAACTAATCCCGGAACAAGGAGTGGAATCAGCTGAAGACCCCGGGAACGCCGTCGGAGATCTAACTGAAACTCCGAACCAAAGTTCGGAAAACTTTGACGCTCCTGCCCCCAACCCCACTCAAGAAGGCAAGCCCCGGACATAACCCCTACTTATTTACACTGCAATCTATATTTAATTATAACTATCTATGCATTAAGTTCTTAAGAATTGTATGAGAAACCCTAGTTGCATTTTCCTAGGAACCAATGTATTGGATATTAGCACTTGAGTTCGAATAGCCGCTATGCTAATAGGACCGGTAGAAGTCGGGTGATTTCCTGTCACTCGTGCGATATAGGAGTTGCAATGTTTACATTCCTGTAATCACTATAAGGATGACGGACGGGATTTATGTGAAGTATCATGGTTGAGATGATACCCCGACTGTGTTGATGAATTTGATAAGGTCGCGGTGTGTGGTAGCGGTGGTTAAGCGTTTGAAAGTACTAGCCACATACCGCGAAATATGGTAAGCGGTAAGCCTACTAACCAATCAGCCTGAGGAGTGGACATACCTCCCACCACTCCTATTTGGTTTTTCCTGTTACTCGCTTCGACGTGTGGGAATACGTGTTGCAGGGCAACCAGGAGTATGGTCGTGTAGTCGCACTACAGACGTACGTCCTGCACATTGGATGTGCGTATGGTCCTGCAGTCGCTTGTGGTGGATCTAATCCACGAGTCAGAATGAAAGGCAAACGGTTGCTTCGGAACCATCGTTGGATGTTCCAAGCGTGTAAGTTAGGTTTACCCTTGCAAGGCTGAAATTCGATTCAGGAATCGTCCGTTTCTCGCGGAGATTGAGACTGCTTGATCCCTTTGCCACATAGAGTAACAAGAGCAACTTTATGGTTATCAAAGATGATGTTTGGCTAAAGATTCTACCATGCTTGAATAGTTATAGGTGCTTATCTAGAATGATTAATCACCAAGAACTTGAAAGCTAAAATTTGAAATTAAGGATCTACTCTTTGTTGCTTTTCAGCTGAAAACATTACCCATAACCATTAAAGCCTTCATGAGTCTAGTTACATGGCTAAGTATACCATGAAACGGGTAAGCCTTGCTGAGTATTAGAATACTCAGTCTTGCATTGTGACTTTTGTTCAGGTAATCCCTCTGACAATTCTACTCTGCCTATGCAATGGCCTTACCCTCTGCCCGATGGTTGGTCCGTGGAGTGGGACCCATCCCCGACCAACACAGATCCTACCGAGTGATATCATGCCAGGACTAGCATGATACCCGTACCAGCGCCGTATACAATGACCGTGTTTTAAACTCCGCTGCCATGACTTGAAACCTTAAACTGTTTTGTAATAATTTCCATCAGTTGGGCACTGATGTTACTTTTAGACACTCATGTAATATACCTACCTGTGATGTAAAATGTGATGGCAATTATATCTCTGGACTCGCCTTCGTGCGAGGTACCCTGTTTGATCCTGCATTCGGTGGTTTATCGGGACGTTACCCGACAGGCCAAGGGATTATACTGTTAGAAGTACGCTGGAGCCCTCAAGAGTGGACTCGCGCACTTGAGCCGGTGTAATTCAGGTTGGTTCTGCCACAGCTGGCATCAGAGCTGTGGTAGAACCGCCTGAATTATTCCGGCTCAAGTGCGCGAGTCATCGCTATCCAGCCGATACTAACTCAACGCACTTCAAACGGAATAATCCATGGGTTTGTCGGGTCTCCGCCCGATACAACCACGATTCAACAGGATCGAAGCAGGTTTACCTCGCACGAAAGCGAGTTTACAATCACAGCACAGCCCATCAACTTTTTACTTACAGATATGCAAATACTATTACAAACCTTGTTCAAACTTACAATAAAACTTATACAAACAGTGTTTAAACCGACAAGCTAAGCAGCTTGTCCATGCTCACAGTGGAAGGAAAATAAACAAGCGACTACATACGTCGCAAAGGTTGACACCATGCTTAGCCCAAGGCCTGGTGTCACTCAAGAGGGTCACTGCTAGCCGGGGATGGATCCCACTCCATGGACTAGCCAAGTGGAACAGAAGTTGGCCACGCAGAACTATCCGTGGGGTTCTCGAGGGTTATACCTGAAAAAGATACTAGCAAGCCTGAGTATTCTAATACTCAGCAAGGCTTACCCGGGGTGGGGTATATCTTAGCCCGTAACTAGACTCATGAAGTCATTGTAAAGGTTCCGTGTTTATTTTCAGCTGAAAAGTAACAAAGAGTATGATCCACTTCCAAATTTTAGCTTTCACGATTCTAGTTGATTATTCATTCTAGGTTAGCACCTACACTAAGCAAGCAAGGTAGAAATTATCATTCATCATGATTAATCCATCATTAGTTACACTTCTTACTCTATGTGGCAGAAGGAATAAGCAGTCTCAATCTTTGTGAGAAACGGATGATTCTGAATCGAATTCAACCTTGCAAGGGTAAACCTAACTCACACGCTTGGAACATCCAAAGATCGTTCCGAAGCAACCGTTTGCCTTTCATTCCGGGTCGTGGAACAGGGCCACCACAAGCGACTGTAGGACCGTACGCACACCAATTGTGCAGGACATACGTCTGTAGCGCGACTACATGACTGTACTCCTGTCCGCTGTGCGGAACGTACTCCCGCACGTCGGTGCGTGAGAAAAATCAAATTACGAGTGGTGGGAGGTATGTCCACTTGCTGGGCCGATTGGTTAATAGGCTTACCGCTTACCATATTTCGCGGCATGTGGTTAGTACTTTCAAACTGCGACCTTAATAACTTTTATCACAACAGACAGGGTAAACCTCCAGGTCATGATATTGCACATGACCCTGTCCATTACCTTTATAGTGATTGCAGAATTGTAATCATGCAACTCCTATATCGCGCGAGTGACAGGAAATCACCCGACTTTTACCGGCCCTATTTAGCAGAGCGTCTATGCGATAAGGACTCGGGTACAATACATTGGATTCCTAAGATCTTAGGCAACTAGGGTTTCATTTCAACTCTAGACGTAATGCAAGATATATAATATAATAATGAAATTGTAATAAATAGAAATACTGGGGTATGCATCGGGGCTTGCCTTCTTGAGTGGGGTTGGGAGTAGGAGTATCAGAGACTTTCGAACATTGGTTCAGGGCTTCAGTTAGATCCTCGGCGACGTTTGTCGGGTCTTCAAAAAACCCTTGGTCTTGTCCCAAGACTAGCTCGTAGTCTCCGTCGTCGAGCGTCGTCGATTCTACATGATATGCAATGATTTAATCAAGATGGTTTTTGAATTTATGAATTTTATCTCAAAATAAAGTTGCAATCCAACAATTAACACATATGAATTCATGAAATAGGGGGTTTTACCTTTAAATTATTATTTATATTTATGTTATAGTTATAGTACTGGATTTTCTGAAAACAGAAACTAAAATATTTGAATTTGAATTCAAATTTCAAGTTTAAATTCAAATCTTAGGTAAATAGAATTATAAAGTCTTGAAAATTTAATTATAGACTAATTATCAACATATTAGATTATGACAAAAAGATCTAATTAATTAAGTCTAAGGAACATGCTTAATTAATTTCAAATTATCTCAAATTTGACTTACCCAAATTCAAAAGAACTTAAATTACAAAATGGTGCTAAGTTTGAAACTTTTACACCAGCTCACACATGACCTATAGAAGCTACATACCAAAAATCACAATAAACAAAGCTAGTATGTAGAAGTTATGCATATCATACCCTTTTACCTTAAGTTTAAAATAGATTCAAAAATATTTAGTTTCAAACCAAACTTCATTATTAAAAGTTGTAGGGTCCGAAATCTAGTTTCCAACAAAATTGGTTTGATAATTTTTAGATTTTTCTACAATTTCCTATTTATTTTACAAGCCAACAGCTTTACACACATAAAATAACAAAGGGTTTGGCACTGGGGTCCCTGGGTTTTAGTACTTAGGCCCTTAGAAAAGAAAAGAGTATCACAGATAAGCCCTTGCCGGCACTTGACGGCGTCCAGCGTTCCTATCTCCGGCGTTCTCGCCGGCGGCGAGGTCCTGGCCGGAGATGGTCTGGTCCTACGCGACCTACAAGCCCTACGGTGTCCACCAGTGGGTGATGTGCATCAAGGTCAACGACGAAGCACGGTCGGCGGCGAGCAATGGCGGTGACCGCGTCGGGGCGTCGTCGTTCCCGGTGAAGGGCCGGCGAACATGGGAGAATAAGACGCGCGTGAGCACCGGGGGAGTGCGGGGATACTTTCCCCCAACTCAAATTGGACAGAAGCAGGCCGGAGAGTATTGATCGATGACGGGGTGGAGCTCGGGTTCTCACCGGTGGCAATGGCGGCCGACGTTCTGCAGACTAGGGTGATGGAGGGTAGTGAAGGGGTGGCGGGATCACTTTAGGAGGATGATGTGGTGCTGATGGTGTTGTTGATCGGGACGGAGAAGGCATGTATCGGTGGGTCGACGGGAGGCCGAGCGGCGGCGGAGGAAAGAGGCTCGCCGGCGCTGCGGTCCGGTGATTCTAGTGGAAGAACTTGCAATTGGTTTGCTCAGTGAGCTTCAGTGGCTCGTGGGGATGCTGTTCGTGCTTCGGATTGAAAGGGGGAAACAGTGGTGGAGGCTGCCGACGGTGAGCAGGGACGACGGCGGTGATCGGGCAGCGGGAGATGGTCGGAGCAGGAGGGGTCAGGTGAGTTGTGCGTGTGCAAACGCGAGAGCAAGAGTGCTAGAAGCTTTAGGGGGCACTCGAGATCCAGGAGAAGATAGCCTCGCGCGGAAACAGGAGCTGGCGTCGTGGCGGCGTGCGTGGCGATCGCGGCGGCGCTCGGGCAGAAGCTCAGTGACGTGGAGGGCGCACGGGCAGGCCAGCGCGGGGTCAGGAGGGCGGCGGCACGACAGAGGAATGACGCGTGGAACGTCGGAGGGCAGGAGGTGGCGCGGGAGATGCTGCGGCGGCGAGCAGCGGCGACGTGCAGCTCGGGCAGACGGCGGGCGACGTGGCGAGGGCAGGGGTGGCCAGCGCGAGGGCGGGAAGCGGCGGGGCAGAGGCCGGGGTGGCACATGGCAAGGTCTTGAGCAGCGCAGAGTCTGCAGGGGCGGCGCACATGGTCGGGAGAATGGCGGCGCACATGGTCGGGAGAACGGCGGAGGCGCGCGGCAGAGAAGAACAGAGGAGAGGGAGAGAGAGGTAGATGAAGAGGGACCTGGTTGCAAAATTCAGAAAAGACAGGGACTTCACTGTAATGCATAAATAACTTTCAAACCAACGCTCAAATGGAGATGGGCCCAAAAGCAAAAGTGTATAGTTTTTCAAAATGTACAACTTTTCTTTAAGGTTCATCCACAGAAGAGCTAAGGAGTTAGAGTTAAAATAAAATTTAGCAAAGATTCTAAACTCTATACAAACCCTATTTAAAAACTACACTACAAATATATCCAAAGGGTAGTTTCACCTACTTTTGCGATTTAAACACAAGTTTTTGACTTTTGCAAAATAACCCTCATACATTTGAATTCTACCCTCCATGTTTACCCATTTAGCACAATAGGACCTTAATTAAAATATAATTATATAACTAACCCTCTTCCCTTAGCATTTAAATTTTTAAACACACTTTTACCACATTTTGCACATGACTTCACACTTAAATTTAGGGTGTGACAATACTATTTACCTAAGTGTCACAGCCTTCCCCCCTAAAAAGAATCTCGTCCCGAGATTCCGGAACAGGATAGATTGGAATGATTAGGTCCGGAGGTTGGCTTGAAGGAAGTCTGGGAAATTATGTTGAAGATAGGATTCAGTTTCCCACGTTGCTTCTTCTTTCGTATGATGGTTCCACTGGATCTTGAACATTCTAATGGTTTCTCTTCTAGTGCTTCTCTCTTTAGTGTCTAGCACTCTAAGTGGATGTTCTGTATAGGACAGATCAGGTTCGATTTCTATGGTTTGGGAATCGATGATCTCGGTAGGAACCTTGACACACTTTGTAAGTTGGGATATATGAAAGATGTTATGGATGGCTGCTAATTGAGAAGGAAGTTGAAGATGGTACGCTACGGGTCCACAAATTTCAAGGATTTCAAAGGGTCCGATGTATCAAGGTTCAAGTTTCCCTTTTACTCCGAACCTTTGAATACCTCGAGTAGGAGATACTCATAGATATACGAAGTCTCCGACTAGAAACTGTAATGGTCTTCTTCGTATATCAGCGTAGCTTTTCTGCCGAGATTGGGCTGCCTTTAGATTGTTCTGTATAACCTTTACCTTATCCTCTGCTTCGATAACTAGGTCGGGTCCAAAGATTTTACGCTCGCCGGTTTGTGACCAATTCAAGGGAGTTTGGCACCGGCAACCGTAAAATGCTTCGAACGGGGCCATTTTGAGACTAGTTTGATAACTGTTGTTATAAGAAAATTCTGCCAGTGACAAGCATTTATCCCAAATTTTGTCATACTGAAGAACGCAGGCTCTAAGCATATCTTCCAGAATCTGATTTACCCTTTCAGTCTGTCCATCTGTCTGGGGATGATATGCAGAGCTTCAAATTAACTTAGTTCCGAGAGCATCTTGAAGTTGCTCCCAGAACCAAGTGACGAATTGTGCTCCACAATCAGAAATTATCGTCTTAGGTATTCCATGAAGACGAACAATTTGATCCAAGTAAATCTCGGCATACTTCTTGGCATTATATGTAGTATGTACGGGAAGGAAATGTGCAGTTTTGGTTAATCGATTAACGATTACCCAAATGGAGTCATGCCTCACAGAAGTATTGGGCAAACCAACAATAAAGTCCATACTGATATCCTCCCACTTCCAAGAGGGAATAGGTAGAGGTTGAAGAATACCAGCAGTCTTCAGGTGACTAGCTTTGACTCTTTGGCAGATATCACATCCTCGGACATACTTAGCAATTTCCCGTTTCATACGAGTCCACCAAAAGTTTTGTTTCAGATCTTGGTACATCTTCGTACTGCCAGGGTGCATAGAGAATTTGGATAGGTGGGCTTCATCCAATATCTGTTTACGGAGCTTATGGTCCTTGGGTACAACGATACGTTCGTTGAACCATAAAACTCCTTCTGGATCTACTCGGAAGCACTTATACTTCCCTTCTCCTTGTGTTATCTTCTGCTTAATGATTCTGACTCCTTTATTGCGCTGTTGAGCTAGAACAATGCTATCCCTAAGCGGGACTTCAACGGAGAGATGGTTTAAGTCACATTGGGGAATGATTTCTAGATTGAGCTTCCTCATTTCCCAACAGAGTGTCTCATTTAAAACTTCTACAGACAAGCAAGAGCAATATGCCTTGCGACTGAGTGCATCTGCAATGACATTGGCCTTGCCTGGATGATAGTCTACTTCCAAGTCATAGTCTTTGATAAGTTCTAGCCAACGTCTTTGCCTCATATTCAATCTGCCTGTGTAAAGATGTACTTGAGGCTTTTATGGTCAGTATAGATGTGACATTTCGTACCCATCAAATGATGTCTCCAGATCTTCAAGGCATGAATGACTGCTGCAAGTTCAAGATCATGGGTAGGGTAGTTCTATTGATGAACCCTGAGTGCTCATGATGCATATGCAATTACTCGGTTGTCTTGCATAAGCACACAACCAAGTCCGGTTCCTGATGCATCACAATAGATGTCAAAAGGTTTTGACACATCTGGTTGAGGTAAGACTGGAGCAGTTGTAAGATGATCTCGGAGAGTACGAAATGCATCTTCACATTTTTGATCCCAAGAAAATTTGATACCTTTCTTTAGTAGTTCGGTCATAGGTTTGGCTATTCTGGAGAAATCCGGAATCAAGCGACGATAATAGCCCGCTAGACCAAGAAAACTACGGATTTGATGGACTGATGTGGGAGAT
This sequence comes from Panicum hallii, assembly GCF_002211085.1. Classification (NCBI taxonomy): domain Eukaryota; kingdom Viridiplantae; phylum Streptophyta; class Magnoliopsida; order Poales; family Poaceae; genus Panicum; species Panicum hallii. Next base: position 25,467,982 of record NC_038050.1, on the reverse strand, counting down.
TTCCAATCCATCACTTCTTGTACTGGGGTCAACGGATATGCCGTCACCAGAAATGGTATGGCCCAGAAATTTCACAGTATCTAACCAAAACTCGCACTTGGAGAATTTGGCATATAAATGGTGGTCTCTTAATCGCTGAAGAATGACATGAAGATGTTTGGCATGATCTTCTGAATTTTTGGAATAGATCAAGATGTCATCAATGAAGACCACAACAAATTTATCGAGTTCTTGCATGAAGACGGAATTCATGAGATACATGAAATATGTTGGGGCATTAGTAAGACCAAACGACATGACCAGGTATTCATATAGACCATATCGAGTGGAGAAAGCTGTTTTTGGAATGTCACTTGGCTGGATCTTAATTTGATGATAGCCGGAACGAAGATCAATTTTGGAAAATACCTTAGCTCCGGCTAACTGATCAAAAAGAATATCAATGCGGGGCAAGGGATATTTGTTTTTGATAGTTACCGCATTGAGAGGACGATAATCAACACATAGCCTTAAGCTATTATCTTTCTTTTTCACAAATAAGGCTGGACAACCCCATGGTGATGCACTGGGATGAATGAAACCCTTGTCAAGAAGGTCTTGGAGTTGGATTTTTAACTCAGCTAACTCGTTAGGAGGCATACGGTAAGATCTCTTAGAGATAGGGGTTGTGCTAGGTTGGAGTTCGATGATAAACTTGATATCTCTATTTGGGGGCATTCCAGGCAAGTCGTCTGGAAAGACATCTGGGTATTCACAAACAATAGGGATATCCTTTAATTTGATCCCCCTTGTAGTATAGGTGCAAGGGTTAAGGTACTGCTGTTGTGGGAGATAGAGAATGGTAGGTTCATACTCAGGTGAATCTATCTCCACAATTCTGGAAGAGATATCTAATGACACTTGATGCTGGGTTATCCAATTCATACCTAAGAGGACATCCATTCCTTCTAGGTCTAGTAGAAGCAAGTCCATTTTTATCAATTGACTACCCAGCTGAAGTGGTACCTTCCTATAGATTTGATTTGATAAGATTTTTCCACCAGGAGTTATTATCTTATAATCTCCATTAGTAGGATAGATATCCAAGCCTATTTTAGTTCCATACTTTGCACTGACAAAGCTATGGGTAGCACCAGAGTCAAAAAGAACAATTACGGGATGATGGTTGATAGAAAAAGTACCCGTCATTATCGGTGTCCCTTCGGGGAGTTCGGAGAGTGTGGTGAGGTTCACCCTTCCTTGGCGGACCTAGACCACTTGCCTCTTGCCTTTGCCCTTACTGGTTGGACCGGAGGTTTGCCCTTGGAAGGATCTCCTAGGTTGAGGGCAATCCTTGATGAAGTGGGATGGGCTTCCGTAGTTGAAACAACGATAGTTGCCTTGATTGACGGGCGGAAAGCTCGGCCGTGGACCTTGTTGTTGTTGCTGCTGAGGTTGAGGTATCGGTGGTCGGTTGAATCGTGCCTGTTGGGGTGGTCTAGCTATCCATCTGCCAGGCAAATTGCTCCGAGGCGGGGGTGGCACGTGGCAAGGTCCTGAGCAGCGCAGAGTCGGCAGGGGCGGCGCACATGGCCGGGAGAACGGCGGCGGTGCGCGGCAGAGAAGAATAGAGGAGAGGGAGAGAGAGGTAGGTGAAGAGGGACCTGGTTGCAAAATTCAGAAAAGACAGGGACTTCACTGTAATGCATAAATAACTTTCAAACCAATGCTCAAATAGAGATGGGCCCAAAAGCAAAAGTGTATGGTTTTTCAAAATGTACAACTTTGCTTTAAGGTTCATCCACAGAAGAGCTAAGGAGTTAGAGCTAAAATAAAATTTAGCAAAGATTCTAAACTCTATACAAACCCTATTTAAAAACTACACTACAAATATATCCAAAGGGTAGTTTCACCTACTTTTGCGATTTAAACACAAGTTTTTGACTTTTGCAAAATAACCCTCATACATTTGAATTCTACCCTCCATGTTTACCCATTTAGCACAATAGGACCTTAATTAAAATATAATTATATAACTAACCCTCTTCCCTTAGCATTTAAATTTTTAAACACACTTTTACCACATTTTGCACATGACTTCACACTTAAATGTGGGGTGTGACAATACTATTTACCTGAGTGTCACAAGAGCTAACAAGTGTACACTGGAGATATGAATGCCTTGAAAATACTTTTAGTATAAAATTTGACCAACAGAGTATTTTGCAAAACTACGTTGGGTTCGTTAAGGATTGTGCTTAGTACGTAAAGCCCTAGGGTGATATTTAAGGGAATTAGAGGTGGTCATAGTATATATATAACTCTAACTACCAGCATTACTATTTTGTCAAAACTTAAATTCATGCACAACCCAATTTTACATTCTGTGACAACACCTTCGATGGTAAGGTAAGAAGGTAAGGATCCTCAGCTAACTGGGGAGTTAGCCTTCCCGTCGGTGATGCGAACCAAACGCTGTTTCTCAAGCAGTGGCCTACTTGAGATGCTGCCAATATATCAACTTAGGTTGGTTATATTGGGAGTATATGGTTCGGCACAGTGTATGGCGATCGCTGTTCATACCCCCGCATGTTGCGGTACCCCCGTGAATACGTTGTTCCGATAACATATGTTAACGTTGTCTGTATGGCGGTAATAGTACAGATGCTATTTCTATAGTGAACAGTAATGATTGGGGACGCTTTTATGATATGCTGGCATGAATGGTTCATTGGATATATATTGTGGTTTTCTGCAGGTACACTAACCACGATTACGAAATTAGGACGGATAGGACTTATCAGCTAGTTATTAGTGAGAGACGTATGTCTTATGCCACTGAAACTAACCACGTAAGTCCGGAGATATTCGGCAATTATTTTGGTTGTGAGGTCGAGTAGTACGTGCATGATATATTAACCAACAAAATGAGTGCTTAAATTTGTTGTTTTTCTAAGATAGGTAACATGTTGTTCATTCTTAGTATGGGTCCAATAGAATCTTTAGTTGAGTACCTTAAGTATCCATCTGATTTCCAGTTTTTGCTGTTATTAGAATCGATTGTCTCGTTCTATTTACCTTGTGAGTTCTCAGTAGGGTAAGTGAATCTCATCATCTGAATTCTTGTTTCAGATGGCCGCTCCTTCGAATGTCTCTTGGGATCATGCAGGGCATCTTCACACTAATGCCTTGCATTGGGAAGGTTTTCCTCGTCTTCTATGGGAATCATTAAGTTTGTTCTTGTATACTGAGCCTCCACAATATGACGGAGTGGAGTATCGAGAAGAAGGTGTCCCTCGATGCCGAGTCAAGATGACAATCCCTCAACATCCTTTCCGCTCCCAGTGGCACCCCATAGAAGTCGATGTGGTGGGGTATCGCCTTGTTGATACCATCGAGACTGCTGCTCTGGAGGCTATCCATATCTTCTGCAATCAGCACCCTATGGAGGTTGCCGGGTATCCCATTAGTCTGTTCCCTGCTATAGACTCCAGTGATCCGGAATGGAACTTTCGGATCGCCCATTATGGACACTTGATGGGAGATTTGGCCGAAGAAACGATTCGTAGTCTCACCAGGTTTATGAATGTTCAGCATCATTATCAGATTTTGCTGTGTTGTAGCATGGGTCAATTAATGGGTGTGGCTCAAGGTCACTATTGGAATGCTGACTGTCAAGTCACCCAAATAGTGGAACTTCAAGCCTTGGTTACCCAGAAGGATGAAATCATCGCAGCACGAGATGAGACCATCCTTCATCGAGAAGATCAGATCAACGAGAGTGATGCTATCATCACTCAGCGCAATACAATCATTGAGTTCCTCTAGGAACAAATCCACGATCTGATCCTTGAGGCTGATGATGCCCAGGCTCACATTGAAGAACTACAGCAGCAACCAGCACCTCCCGCTGCACCCATAGTACCTGAAGGTGGTGAAGAAGACCCGGAGGAAATTGAGGGAGTCTCGGATCTCGACTCCGAACATGGAGACCCGGAGCCCAATCCTCAGCCAGATTACTCTTCTTCTGGCAGTCAGTCTTCTGTAGGCAATCTCGACGATTTCTAGTTTGACAAATCATCGACCCTCTAAATGTAACCCATGTAAAGTGTAGTGACTTAGGTAGTAATTAGCCTACCTAGACCTTGTGCCATTTGTTGTAATATAGATGGCCTATGTATGGATCCTTTGGATATGCGATGTTAAGGACAACCAGAATCTATGATGTAATATAAGTCTTGTGTTTTATCATCTTGCTCAATGTCTTTATCTCTAAAATGAGTTGATTGAATGGAATATGTGAACTACATATCTGAGTGGTGTATCTTCTGAAATTGGGAGTAAGGTTATACGGTTAATAATGGATATCTCCTTTGTTTCAGATGGTTGGAGCCACGCGCGAAACCCCGGAAGGCTTCCGGGCAGATCAGGCCAGCGGTTCCCAACAACCACCACCGCCACCTCCAAATCTAGCCGAGATTATGGCTCGACAAACCGAACTTCTCATTTTGCTGGTACAAGCACAGTAGAACCAACAGCACCAGCAATCACGAGGAGGTCTTGATGAACCTCAGGTGGCAAACTACCAAGATTTCTTCAGTACCTAGCCCCCGCTATTCAGCAAAGTGGAGGAGCCCTTTGATGCCGATGCTTGGCTTCGCACCATTGAATCCAAGTTTGCTCTTCTTACGATTCCATGTGCGGACTCTAGCAAGGCTCACTTCGCTGCCCAACAATTACGCGGAGCTGCCCGTATCTGGTGGGATAGCTATTGTGCCATGCAAGCTGATGGCCATGTTATCTCCTGGGAAGAATTTCGAGATGCTTTCCGGGCATATCATATACCGGAAGGACTGATGGAGCGGAAGCTAAATGAGTTCTTAGCACTTACCCAAGGCACCCGCACCGTACTACAATATGCACAGGCTTTTAATCACCTGTGTCAGTACGTGGGCTATCACGCGGATAGTGACACCAAGAAGCAAGATCATTTCCGTCAGGGTTTGAACTCTAAGCTTAAAGAATGTCTGAATCTTGTAAAGGCAAATACCTTCAGCGAGCTGGTTAACATGGCCCTGGCCCAGGAGGATTACATCACGGCACACCGTGCTGAAAAGAAATGAAGGATTTCCACTGGACCCGCGGGCGTTCAACCCTCGCGGTATCGATTCGTTTAGAATGCACCGCCTAGAGCGCCACAGCGGAATGCTCCATTTGGCAGGTTGGTTTTCAGGCCGCCTCAATAACAAGGAGGGTATAGACCTCCCGTACCTCCGTAACAACCACAACAATCTGGCCTATGGCCAAATGTTCAACAAGTCCAACAGAGAAGCAACACTTATTGCTATTTCAATTGCGGGAGTGTGGATCACTTCATCAGAGATTGTCCGCGGCCCAAGAAACCTAATCAAGGGCAGAGTTCCAATTAGGGTAACCAGAACAAGGGCAAGAGGCCGATGATACAAGTCCGGCAAGGGCGAGTTAACTTCACCACCCTTGCAGAACTTCCGGATGGAGCCCCTGTCATGTCTGGTACATTCTCTATTCATCACAAATCAGTTGTTACATTATTTGATTCAGGAGCAACTCATAGTTTCATTAGTAACAACTGTGGTACCCGACTAGGACTTGATCTTTGCCCTACCCAGGGGTCATATATGATTTCTACCCCCGGAGGAAAGATCACTTCCAATCAAATGGTTAAAAGTGTGCCAATTCAGTTAGGTAGTAAATTAATCAAAACTGACTTGGTACTGCTAAACTTAGAGGGTATTGATGTCATACTTGGGACAAATTGGATGACAGAACATAGAGTACTGCTAGATATCTCTTCCCGAGTTATTGAAATTGATTCACCATATCAAGGAGCCACTACCCTCTATCTGCCTCAGCAAGAATATCTTCATTCTTGTGCCTATGCTATCACAGACAATAAAGTAAAAGATATTCCTGTAGTCTGTGAGTATCCCAATGTCTTTCCAGACGACTTGCCTGGAATGCCACCAGACAGAGACATCGAGTTCATTATTGAACTTCAACCTGGCACCACTCCTATTTCAAAGAGGCCATACCGTATGCCTCCAAATGAGTTGGCTGAGCTAAAAATCCAACTCCAAGGTCTTCTTGACAAAGGTTTCATACGCCCAAGTGCTTCACCTTGGGGCTGTCCTGCTCTTTTTGTAAAGAAAAAGGACAATAGCCTAAGGCTATGTGTCGATTATCGTCCACTCAATGCGGTCACTATCAAAAATAAGTACCCTCTTCCCCGTATTGATATTTTATTCGATCAACTAGCTGGAGCTAAGGTCTTTTTCAAGATTGACTTATGCTCTGGTTATCACCAGATCAAAATCAAGCCTTGTGACATTCCAAAAATGGCTTTCTCGACTAGATATGGGTTATATGAATATCTGGTTATATCCTTTGGGCTTACTAACGCACCGGCAAATTTCATGTATCTCATGAATTCAGTCTTTATGCCGGAACTCGACAAATTCGTCGTGGTCTTCGTCGATGATATTATGATATATTCCAAGACTAAAGAAGACCATGCTAAATATATACTTGTCGTTCTTCAATGACTACGTGATCATCGCCTTTACACCAAATTCTCGAAATGTGAATTCTGGCTGGATAGTGTGAAATTTTTAGGACATACTATCTCCAGTGAAGGCATATCGGTTGATCCAACCAAAGTTCAGGAGGTTATGGATTGGAAACCTCTAACTTCAGTCCATCAAATTTGAAGTTTCCTTGGATTGGCAGGATACTATCGCCGATTCATTCCAGACTTCTCCAAAATAGCCAAACCCATGACTGAGCTACTTAAGAAAGAGGTTAAATTCCGTTGGGACGACAAGTGTGATGAAGCGTTCCACACCTTGAGAAAACTTCTAACAACTGTTCCAGTGTTAGCTCAGCCAGATAATACCCAGCCTTTCGATGTCTATTGTGATGCTTCCGGAACCGGACTTGGTTGTGTTCTTATGCAAAACAACCGAGTCATTGCTTATGTGTCCCGGGCACTCCGAAATCACGAGCAAAACTACCCAACCCATGATCTTGAACTGGCAGCTGTTATCCATGCTCTCAAGATCTGGAGACATCATCTTATGGGCGCCAAGTGTAACATTTACACTGACATAAGAGCCTCAAATATATCTTTACCCAAGCTGACCTAAATATGAGGCAAAGGCATTGGTTACAACTGATCAAAGACTATGATCTTGAGGTACACTACCACCCTGGCAAGGCTAATGTGGTTGCGGATGCACTTAGCCGCAAGGCACATTGTCATTGCTTATCCATAGAAACTTTCAATGACACTCTCTACAATCAGATGAGAAAACTCAATCTAGAAATCATTCCTTAAGGTAGTCTGAATCTATTGTCTATCAAGTCTACTCTTCAAGATAGAATCATCATATCGCAATTACATGAAGAAGGTATCAAAATTATCAAGTTAAAACTATCTCAGGGAGAAGCCAAATATAAGTGTTTTCACACCGATCATCAAGGAGTTCTATGGTTCAACAATCGCATTGTTGTACCTAAGGATAATCAACTTCGTAAACAAATCCTTGATGAAGCACATCTATCTAAATTCTCTATTCATCCTGGTAGTACCAAAATGTATCAAGATCTTCGACAAAATTTTTGGTGGACCAGAATGAAAAGAGAAATTGCTAAATATGTATCCAAGTGTGATACGTGCCAGAGAGTCAAAGCCAGTCATCTAAAAGCATCTGGTACACTCCAACCACTACCCATTCCGTCATGGAAGTGGGAAGACATTAGTATGGATTTCATTGTCAGTCTTCCTAACACATCTCAAAAACATGACTCTATATGGGTAATCATTGATAGACTTACTAAAACTGCTCATTTTCTTCCCGTGCATACCACTTATTCTGCTAAGAAGTATGCCGAAGTCTATCTTGATCAAATTGTTCGATTGCATGGTGTCCCTAAGACCATCATTTCTGATCGAGGGGCCCAATTCATTGCACGCTTCTGGGAACAACTGCGGTATGCTCTTGGAACCAAACTCATTCGAAGTTCTGTGTATCATCCCCAGACTGATGGACAGACTGAGCGAGTCAACCAAATTCTTGAAGACATGCTCTGAACTTGTATTATTCACTATGGTGCAAGCTGGGACAAGTGTCTTGCCTTGGCTGAGTTCTCTTACAACAATAGCTATCAATCTAGTCTTCAAATGGCTCCCTTTGAAGCATTATATGGTCGAAGATGTCGAACCCCTTTGAGTTGGTCTAAAACCGGTGAACGCAAAATCTTTGGACCAGATCTAGTTATCGAAGCTGAGGATAAGGTCAACGTTATTCAAGCTAATCTTAAAACAGCCTAGTCTAGACAAAAAAGTTATGCAGATCGAAGAAGGAAACCTCTGCAATTCCAAGTAGGGGATTTTTTCTATCTCCGAGTATCTCCTACCAAAGGTGTTCAGCGTTTCGGCATAAAATGAAAGTTAGCACCCCGATATGTCGGACCCTTCGAGATTCTTGAAGTCTGTGGCCCAGTGTGTCAGACCCGGGGCTACCGGGCTGGGCATGTAGCGTAGTCTACGGAGGTTTAAGAGATTAAGTTCGTCTTATCTCTTATTCATTTGTTTATCTTTTATTTATCCCGTTTAAATAGGAGATAGAGCTAACCAACGCGGAGAGGATCTATCCGAGACATGTTCTGGTAGGATCCCTCGGCAAAGGTTGGTTAGCATCTTTGTAACCCTGGCCTCTCGGATATATAAGGGAGGTCAGGGACCCCCTCAAAAAAAGAGAGATCATTAGGTCATTCTATACAGAAGGCAATACAAACCATACAGGACGTAGGGTGTTACGCTCCGTGCGGCCCGAACCTGTCTAAGTCTTGTGTTCCTTGCACCTTCGAGTTCCTGATCTCGGCGTCCCTCACCCAAAACTTACCACCTTGGGTATATCCCACGGTGGGCAGCCGGTTAAACACCGACAGCTGGCGCGCCAGGTACGGGAGCGCGTCGAAGATCCGCCGGCGAGCTCGATGGCTTCGTTCAGATTCGTCAGGTCGGTTCCCTCTCAGGGCACGACGTTTGTTTTTGGTTCATGGGTTTGCATCGCAGATGGTGCGGGCAGTTTCCGGCGATTCCTCGTCGACATGAAGCCAAAGACCTCCGCTACGGATTTCCGCAGCGACCTCGACAAGTTTGTCGACGACCTCGACAACTTGCCGCTCCACGCTCCCGCAGCACAGGTCAAGGTGAGTCCGCTTCAGCCTCGACTTCTTCTGGTGTTGCGGCAACTCTCCCTGGTTTGGACTTGTTCCAACCTAGGGATTTGCTTAGCCGATCTCAGCTCGGTTTGTGCGAATTGGCCACTGGTCCTCAGGAGGCCGACGCCTTTGGGTCCCTCTCCATGTTTGAGAAGGACCTGGACTTGTTACTCCAGATTGGAAAACTTGAAGCCACCGCGTGTCGGGGGGCTTCGGGTTGTTCCGGTACCGGTGATCTGGTGGTCACCTCCTTGCTGGGGGGGCACGTGGTGCACTGGAGGGGCGTAACGCTCCCCAAACCACTTGAGGCAGAGGGTTGACTCGTGGCTCACCTCGAGCCCTTGCCTTTTCAGGAAGGCAGGCCGTTGGCCACCGCGGCGGAGGGGACGACTGAACTAGTCGACGAAGGTTCTCATGAGCTTTCCTCCCGCCAGGTGCTGATGGCCGAAGAAGGCGAGGACGGTGGGGATTTTCTCATCGACAATTTTGAAGCGATCTCCGAGGATGAGATCACGGCCAATGTTGGTGACGAGAACGACGCCGATCGTGAAGCGCAGAGGGCCAGAAACAGGGCCCGCACAATCCGGCGGAGGAGGGCCAACGAGCGTATGTGGCAGAACCGCTCGAATTATTCCGGCTCAAGTGCGCTATTGATTGCCGTACAACTGCAATCAGCTTAACGCACTTCAAACGGAACAATCCTTTGGTCTGTCGGGTCTCCGCCCGATTCAACCACGGTTCAGCAGGATCGAAGTAGGTTTATCTCGCACGATGGCGAGTTCACATCACAGAATAGCTCGTCAACTTTAATTTACAGCCATATATATATATATTATTACAAAACGAGTTCAAGAGAAGTAAATTTATACAACCATGTTCAAACTGACAAGCGTAACAGCTTGTCTAAACTCACAGCGGAAGAAAAGAAAAAAAAAGTTTTACGCGACTACACACGTCGCGAAGGCGAACGCCAAGCTTAGCCCAGGGCTTGGTGTCACTCCGGAGGGTCAGTGCCGGCCGGGGACGGGTCCCACTCCACGGACCAGCCAAAAGGAACGGACGTTGGCCACACAAAGTTGTCCGTGGGATTCTCAAAGGTTATACCTGAAAAGACATTAGCAAGGCTGAGTATTCTAATACTCAGCAAGGCTTACCCGGGGCTGGGTATACTTAGCCCGTAACTAGACCCATGCAGGCTTTGTAAGGCTCTGGGTTTATTTTCAGCTGAAAAGTAACAAAGAGTATGTACTATTTTCAAGTTTTAGCTTTCATCTTCTAGTTGAGTAATTATTCTAGATTAACACCTACACTAAGCAAGCAAGGTAGTGTTTATCATTCAACAAGATTATCTACCATTAGTTCCACTTCTTACTCAATGTGGCAGAAGGGATAAGTAGTCTCAATCCTCGTGAGAGGCGGACGATTCGAATCGGATTTAACCTTGCAAGGTAAACCTAACTCACACGCTCGGAGTACCGACAGGGCGTTCCAAGCAACCGTTTCCCTCATATTCCGGGTTGTGGATCAGGGCCACCACAAGCGACTGCAGGACCGTACGCACACCCAATGTGTACAGGACATACGTCTGTAGCGCGACTACAAACCCCGTATTCCTGTCTGCCTTGCAGAACGTACTCCCACACGTCGGTGCGTGTAAACATAAAATAAAAGTCGAGTGGTGGAAGCGCGTCCACTTGCCGGGCCAATCGGGTACTAGGCTTACCGCTTACCATATTTCGCGGCATGTGGCTAGTACTTTCAAAAACTTAGCCACCACTACCACACATTTCGACCTTAAAGCCTTTATCAAACAGACAGGGTAAACTTTCAGGTCATGATACAACACATGACCCTATCCGTCATCCTTATAGTGGTTGCAGAATAGTAAACATGCAACTCCTATATCGCGCGAGTGACAGGAAATCACTCGACTTCTACCGGTCCTATTAGCGAAGCATCTAACCGATAAGGACTCGGGAGCATTACATTGGATTCCTAGGATTCATGCATCTAGGGTTTCATTACAACTCCTAGACTTAATGCAAGATATAATATAATAGACATAGATTGCAGTGTAAATAAAGTAGTGGGATATGTCCGGGGCTTGCCTTCTGGAGTGGGGGTAGGGGCAGGAGAGTCAGAGATTTCCGAACTCGGGTTCGGAGCTTCAGTTAGCCCTTCGACGACTTGTGCAGGATCTTCTGAAAAGCCTTGGTCTTGCCCTAAGACCAGTTCGTAATCTCCGTCGTCGAATGTCGTTGATTCTATATGAAATGCAATAAGTTAATAAGGTGAAAGTTAAATTTAGAAATCCACATTTCAAATATTATAACTCATTCAAGTAACACCCAAACATGCATAAATAAAGAGGGTTTAGATTTGAAATATTATTTATGGTAGAATTTATTGTAATAAGAACTAAAATATTTAAATTAAATTTGAAATGAACCAAAATTTGAATTAAAAACTTTTAAATAAAAGATTATAGAAATTTGATTATAAAATATCACATTAGAGACTAATATTGGTGTTAATTTAGAAGAGGTTATATAATAGGTTTATTTAATATTTCAAATTTGAAAGTTCAAATAAGAGGAGTTAAATTTAAATCAAGTTTAAGTTTGCAACTTTACACAAGTTAACTAGAGTTCATAAAACATTCATGCTATATTTTAGAAAAAAAAACAAAAGAACATGAAATAACAAGGTTGGGTGTATTTTACCCTTTAACTTTAGATTCAAAATACAGGTAGAAATATTTTATTTCAAACTAAACTCTATTAACAAAAGTCATAGAGTTTGAAATCTAGTTTCTAACAAAACTAGTTTTGCTATTTTTGGATTTTTCTGTGATTTGTTATGAATTTTACAAAACAGGGAATCACATTCACATGAAATAATAGAAGCCTAGGGGGGGGGGTCTCGAATATTTGCACTGGGGTCCCTGCAAGATATGTTCTTCTCACAAATAGGCCCTTGCTGAGCCCGACGCCGGCCGGCCTCTCGGCTCCCACGTGTTCTCGCCGACGGCGAGGTCGCCGGCGGGAACAAGCTGCTCAGGCACGGCCTACAGGACCTAAGGAAGAGATTGGGAGGGGTGGTGCCCAACGGGTAGCCACGGGACACTGTCGACGACGATGAGGCGCGGCGGCCGTGGCGGCGCAACGCCGTTCCCGGCGAACGGCCGGCGAACAAGGGGGCATAGCGCGCGCATGAGCACCACTGGGATGTGGGGGAGTGATTCCCTTACATGGATTGGTCGGAGGAGTGGCGAGGCGGGCTGTCGACGGTGGAGCCGAGCTCGGCGGCGCCAATGGAGGGGCGGCTCGGGGTGGAGTAAATCCGGTGGACAGAGGGGTCGGGGCTGGGTTGGATCACGACGTGGAGCAAGGGGAGGGGGTGGGGAAGCTCTGTGTCAACGGAATTTGGGCGAGATGAAGTGTCTGCTGTGTATGCCGGAGAGAAGTGCGGGCGGCTCCGGTGAGGCAGGGAAGAAGAAAGGGGAAGAAACAGGCGACGGCAGGGGTTTGGCCAGTAAACAAGCGAAGGAAACCGGGTGACTGGGAGTTGCTGGTGCCACGAAGCCGTGGAGAGGAAGGGATAAGGCACGCCCACAGGGGTATTGCGGCGGCGGCCGGAATTCCGGCGTGCAGTGCTGGCAGTCGGGGGAAAAATCGTGGCGCTCGGGTGGGGCGCCAGCAGCAGGAGGCTAGGGCGGTGAGGAGCAGGAAGGCGACGCGTGGGCGGGGAGAGCAGAAGGTGACCGGCGGTGAGCAGGGGCGGCGTATTTCACCGGCGGCAGAAGAGCAGGGGAGGCAGAGCAGGGGGAGCAGAGGCGTCTGAGAAAGAAGGGGATGAACTGATTTGTGGACTGATCTGTAATTTCAGAGAAAGGCAGGGACCTTACTGTAAAGGGCTTGCAACTTTTAAACCAATGCTCAAATGGAGATGGTCCAAAAAGCAAAAGTGCATGGTTTTTCAAAATCTACAACTTCTCTTTAAGGTTCATCTACATTTGAGCAATAGTTTTGGAAATAAACTAGACTTAGTAATAATTTCATATTTTATGTAAATCCCTAAGTAAAATTACTTTTGCACATACACCCTGTGGTAATTTCACATATATTTTTGAAATTTAACCACTGATATCACTTTTTGCATACAAACCCTTAAGCCTTTAAACTCTTCCCCCAATTCCATCCATTTTGCATAAAAGGACCTTTAGCTTTTGTTAATTACATAAACATCACTTCTTCCATGATATTGCATACATTAAATACACATTTGCCATATTTTAAACATACAAGCATACCAAGACTTTAATGTGTGACCAAGCTAAATACCTCAGTGTCACAGCCTTCCCCCCTAAAAAGAATCTCGTCCCGAGATTCCGAAGCAGGATAGGATAAGAAGATCAAGCTCGAAGATTGGTTTGGAAGAAATCGGGAAAGTTGCGTTGGAGATAAGATTCGGTTTCCCATGTTGCCTCTTCCTCTGTGTGATGGTTCCATTGAATCTTGTACATTTTGGTGGTCTCTCTTCTAGTACTTCTCTCTTTAGTGTCAAGGATTCTGATGGGATGTTCCGGATAGGTCAGATTTGGTTCGATTTCGATAGCTTGGGAATTGATGATTTCGGTGGGGATCTTAATACACTTTTTAAGTTGGGATACATGAAAGATATTATGGATGGCCGCTAATTGAGGTGGAAGTTGGAGACGGTAAGCTACAGGTCCACAGATTTCAAGGATTTCAAAGGGTCCGATGTATCGAGGAGCAAGTTTCCCTTTTACACCGAATCTTTTAACACCTCGGACAGGAGATACTCGAAGATATACAAAGTCTCCGACTTGAAATTGCAATGGTCTTCTTCATATATCCGCGTAGCTTTTCTGTCGTGATTGGGCGGCCTTTAGATTGTTCTGGATAAGCTTGACTTTATCCTCTGCTTCTATAACCAGATCGGGTCCAAAAATTTTACGCTCGCCGGTTTGTGACCAACTCAGAGGAGTTCGGCATCGGCGACCGTATAATGCTTCAAAGGGGGCCATCTTAATACTTGTCTGATAGCTATTGTTGTAAGAGAATTCTGCTAGTGACAAGTACTTATCCCAATTTTTGTCGAATTGGAGTACACAAGCTCTGAGCATATCTTCCAGAATTTGGTTTATTCGCTCAGTTTGCCCATCCGTCTAGGGATGATAGGCGGAGCTTCGAATTAATTTAGTCCCAAGAGCATCATGGAGCTGCTCCCAGAACCTAGCAACAAATTGTGCTCCACGATCTGAAATGATCGTTTTAGGTACTCCATGGAGTCGAATAATTTGATCTAGATAAATCTCGGCATACCTTTTGGCATTATATGTGGTATGCACGGAAAGGAAATGTGCAGTCTTGGTTAATCGATCAATGATTACCCAAATAGAGTCATGCCTCCGAGAAGTGTTGGGCAAGCCAACAATAAAGTCCATACTGATATCCTCCCACTTCCATAAGGGAATAGTTAGGGGTTGAAGGATACCAGCAGTCTTCAAATGACTGGCTTTGACTCTTTGGCAGATATCACATTCCGACACATATTTGGCAATTTCTCGCCTCATACGAGTCCACCAAAAGTTCTGTTTTAGATCCTGATACATCTTCGTACTGCCAGGGTGGATAGAGAATTTAGATAGATGGGCCTCATCCATTATTTGCCTTCGGAGTTTATGGTTCTTCGGTACAACAATACGTTCGTTGAACCATAAAACTCCTTCAGGATCTACTCGGAAACATTTGTACTTCCCTTCACCTTGGGTTATCTTTTGTTTAATGATTTTGACCCCTTCATTACGTTGTTGTGCTAGAACAATATTATCTCTGAGTGTGGCTTCAACCGAGATATGGTTTAAGTCACCTTGGGAAATGATCTCTAAGTTGAGCTTACTCATTTCCCAACAGAGAGTTTCGTTGAACGCTTCAACGGACAAGCAGGAGCAATGTGCCTTGCGACTGAGGGCGTCGGCAACAACGTTAGCCTTGCCGGGATGATAGTGTACCTCTAAATCATAATCTTTGATTAGTTCTAGCCAGCGTCTTTGCCTCATATTCAGATCTGCCTGGGTAAAGATGTACTTGAGGCTTTTATGATCAGTATAGATGTGGCATTTCGTGCCCATCAAATGATGTCTCCAGATCTTTAAGGCATGAATTACGGCTGCAAGCTCAAGATCATGAGTAGGGTAGTTTTGTTCATGAACCCTAAGTGCTCGTGATGCATATGCAATTACTCGGTTGTCTTGCATAAGTACACAACCAAGTCCAGTTCCTGATGCATCACAGTAGATGTCAAAAGGTTTTGAAACATCTGGTTGAGCTAAGACTGGAGCCGTCGTAAGATGATTTCTAAGAAGATGAAACGCATCTTCGCATTTTTGATCCCAGGAGAATTTCACACCTTTCTTTAGTAGTTCGGTCATAGGTTTGGCTATTCTGGAAAAGTCAGGAATGAAACGGCGATAATAGCCAGCTAGACCGAGAAAACTACGAATTTGATGGACGGAGGTCGGGGGTTTCCAATCCATCACTTCTTGTACTTTACTGGGATCGACGGATATTCCGTCACCAGAAATGGTATGGCCTAGGAATTTGACTGTATCAAGCCAGAACTCACATTTAGAGAATTTGGCATATAGATGGTGGTCTCTTAATCGCTGAAGGATGACATGGAGATGCTTAGCATGATCTTCTGGAGTTTTAGAATAGATCAGGATGTCATCAATGAAGACCACGACAAACTTGTCGAGCTCTTGCATGAAGACAGAATTCATGAGATACATGAAATAGGCTGGAGCATTAGTGAGACCAAACGACATGACAAGATACTCGTATAGACCATACCGAGTGGAGAAAGCTGTTTTTGGAACATCACTAGGCCGAATCTTAATTTGGTGGTAGCCGGAACGAAGATCTATTTTAGAAAACACTTTGGCTCCGGCTAGTTGATCAAAGAGGATATCAATGCGGGGTAAAGGATACTTATTTTTGATAGTCACCGCATTGAGAGGACGGTAATCCACACATAGCCTTAAGCTATTGTCTTTCTTTTTCACAAATAAGGCCGGACAACCCCATGGTGATGCACTGGGACGGATAAAGCCTTTGTCTAAGAGATCTTGGAGTTGGGTTTTTAGTTCAGCCAACTCATTAGGAGGCATACGGTAAGGTCTCTTAGAGATAGGGGCTGTACCAGGTTGGAGTTCTACGATGAATTCAATATCCCTGTCTGGGGGCATTCCAGGTAAGTCATTCGGAAAAACATCTGGATATTCACAGACGACTGGAATATCTTCTAGCTTGACCCCAGATACGGCATAGGTGTAAGAGTTGGACGACTTTGGTGGTGGAAGATAAAGAAGAATAGGTTCGTGCTCCAATGAACCTATTTCCACCATGCGGGAAGGGATATCTATAGATATATGGTATTGGGTCATCCAATTCATTCCTAAAAGAACATCTATTCCTTTTAAATCCAGCAATAATAAATCTGACTTTATCAGGGTATTGCCCATTTGAATTGGCACACCCCTGCAGACATGATTTGAAGAGATGCTACCCCCAGGAGTTGTTATCACATATACCCCATTAACAGGACAGATTTCCAAGCCTATCTTAGTTCCCAACTTTGTATTGATAAAACTATGGGTAGCACCAGTATCAAACAGAATAGTAACGGGGTAATGGTTGATAGAAAATGTACCCGTCAGTATTGGTGCCCCTTCAGGGAGTTCGGAGAGTGTAGTGAGATTCACCCTCCCTTGTCGGACTTGCACCACTTGTCTTTTACCCTTGCCCTTGTAGTTTGGATTAGATGTTTGCCCTTGGAATGATTTCCTAGGTTGAGGGCAATCTTTAATGAAGTGGGACGGGCTTCCGCAATTGAAACAACGATAATTGCTGTTTCCTGGAGTAGCTGGCGGAAAGCTCGGCCGCAGTCCTTGTTGTGGCGGCTGTTGATTTTGCGGCAGCGGTGGTCGGTTAAATTGTGTTTGTTGGGGAGGTCGGGCTACCCATCTGCCAGATAAATTGCCTCGAGGTGGAACTCGAGGGGCATTACTCGGGACCAACCGATACCTTGGCGATTGTGAAGTTGCTAGCCCTGTGGGTGCTTTTCGTTTCTTTTCCGCTCTATGGGCGGCGATGCAATCTTCCTGAGTAATGGCCATGTTGACCAACTCATTGAAATCGTTGGCCTTCACTAAATTCAACCATTCTTTGAGCTTGGTGTTTAGGCCTCAACGGAAGCGATCACATTTGCGGGCATCAGTGTCCGCATGTGATCCCGCATACTGGCACAGGTGATTGAAAACCTGTGCATACTGTGTAACCGTACGGGTACCTTGGGTCAGGCTCAAAAATTCATTGAGCTTCCGCTCAATGAGTCCGGCTGGTATATGGTGTGCTCGGAATGCAGTCCGAAATTCGTCCCAGGTGACGACGTGATCAGCGGTTTGCATAGCATGGAACTGGTCCCACCAAAGACGTGCAGGGCCTCGGAGTTGTTGGGCTGCGAAGAGCACCTTGTTCTCCTCTGAACATGGAGCTGACAGTAAAGCGAACTTAGACTCGATAGTCCGCAACCAGGCATCTGCGTCCAGAGGCTCATCGGCCTTGTGGAATAAAGGAGGTTGGGTGCTGAGGAAGTCCTGATAGTTGGCCGACAGAGGTTCACCTCGGCCTCGAGGTTGCTGCTGGAAATGGCCCATCTGAGCTTGTACAAGTTGATTTAGAAGCTCGGTTTGCCGGGCCATAACCTCGGCCAGGTTTGGAGGTGGCGGTGGTGGTTGCTGGGAACTACCAGGTTGTCCTGCCCGGAATCCTTCCGGGGTTCCTCGAGTAGCTCCAACCATCTGAAATAAAGAAGATATCCATTATCAACCATAATCTTGCTCCAATTTCAGATAATATGCAATTTATCCAGCTGAAATGTAATGCATATGCTCCATTCAATCTACTTATAACGGGTACACAGATGTTGAGCAGGATAACCGAAACTCAGGACTTGGATTACTATAAAGATACTACTATCTTACATCAGTACACTCCCAAGGTTACAAACTTTTACCCAAAAGTACATGCCACATATACAACAAGTGGCTTTATAGCTAGATTTTCTACACACTACTTATATTACATCTTATACATTTATTACATCTAAACCATAACCCTGTCAACCAAAACTAAAAGTCATCAAAATTGCCCACTGATGACTGGCTTCCAGAAGAGGAATGATGGGGACTGACGACAGGGTCCCCATGCTCAGAATCAAGTTCAGAGACTCCTTCGATTTCTTCGGGATCTTCCTCTTCAGCTTCAGGTGCTGCAGGTGCAACGGGAGGAATCGGGGGCTGCTGCAATTCTTCAATCTGAGCTTGAGCATCATCCACTGCAAGGATCAGATCTTGAACTTGTGCCTGTAGAAATTCAATAACAGTATCCCGCTGAGTGATTATGTGATCACTCTCGTTGATCTGATCTTCACGATGATGGATGGTCTCGTTTTGAGTAGCAATTATTCCATTCTTCTCAATTACCACTGCTTGAAGTTGGTCTGCCTGGGTGAAGTATCTGGCAGCGTCCCCGTGGAAACTTCGTGCGGCAGTAATCAGATGGCCTATCTCACGGCGTAGCAGCATGTGATAGTGGTATTGCACGCCCGTATAACGCCTCATTCCTTGCACTACTTCTTCTGGTGGACCTTCCAGCCTATGACTTTCAGGAATTGTTCCGAGGTCTCGCTCCGCTTCACCAGGATCTGTTGTGGCAAACAAACCTATAGGTTGTCCTACAACTTCCTCGGTGTGTTGACTGCAGAAAGCATAAATGGCTTCTAGGGCCGCTGCTTCAATAGCGTCCATAATTCTGTAGCCCGTCGTGCTGATCTCAATAGGCTGCCATCGTGAACGGAAAGGATGCTGAGGTATACTCATCCTGACATAGGCCCTATGGATTCCGTCTTCCACATGTTCAACAGCGTCGTACTGAGGGGGTTCTGTATAATGGAAAGCCTGCAAAGATTCCCATAGTAAGCGGGGGAAACCCTCCCAGTGAAGGGCATTAGTGTGGAGATGCCCTTCCGGATCCCAGAAAACATTGGAAGGTGCTGCCATCTGCGACCAGGATGCAAATGGTAAAACTTGTTATCTTGTTAGGAAAGTACAAGATAAACAGATCAAGATAACCAATTCTGTTAACAGCAAAGGCTGGAAATCAGATGAAGGACTAAGATCCCATATAAGATACCCAACTTAAAGCTGTCCCTAACTCTTCATTACCCCATTCCAAAAACAAACAACATGTCCATGATGTATAAAATTCTTTTATTGGCAAAAGAGGCATGCACGCGCTACTCGCCCTCACAACCAAAACAACTGCCGAATATTTTCGGACTTACGTAGTTAATTTCGGTGGCATAACCATACGTCTCTCACTATATATAACTAGTCGGTAAACCCTACGCATCCTAATAGCGTAAACGTGGTTAGTGTACCTGCAGAAGAATACACAGATATATATATCTCATGAACCTTTCATGGCAGCACGACATGAAAGCGTCCCCAAGCATTACTGTTCACTATAGAAACAGCATCTGTACAATTACCGCCGTACAGACAACGTTAACATACGTCATCGAAACAACGTATTCACGGGGGGTACCGCAAAATGCGGGGGTATGAACAGCGATCGCCATACCCTGCGCCGAACCATATACTCCCAATATAATCAACCTAAGTTGGTATATTGGCAGCATCTCAAGTAGGCCACTGCTTGAGAAACAGCGTTCGGTTCGCATCACCGACGGGAAGGCCAAGCTCCCTCAGTTGGCTGAGGATCCTTACCTTCTTACCTCCGTACGTAGATGTCGTTACAGGAAGTAAGGTTGGATTGTGCAGGAATTTAAGTTTTGACGGAAAGTAGTGCTGCAAGTCAGAACTATCTATACATATATAGATACTATTAGCCACCTGATACTTTCCCATATAAACCCTTAGGGCTTTACGTTCTAATCACCAACCTTAACGGATCCAACGTACTTTGTGATTTCATTTGTTGGCAAACTTTTATCCAGAAAACACCTTTTAAGAGCTATTCTAGATGTAAAGATAAACCTACAGCTCTGATACCAGCTGTGGCAGAACCGCTCGAATTATTCCGGCTCAAGTGCGCTATTGATTGCCGTACAACTGCAATCAGCTTAACGCACTTCAAACGGAACAATCCTTTGGTCTGTCGGGTCTCCGCCCGATTCAACCACGGTTCAGCAGGATCGAAGTAGGTTTATCTCGCACGATGGCGAGTTCACATCACAGAATAGCTCGTCAACTTTAATTTACAGCCATATATATATATTATTACAAAACGAGTTCAAGAGAAGTAAATTTATACAACCATGTTCAAACTGACAAGCGTAACAGCTTGTCTAAACTCACAGCGGAAGAAAAGAAAAAAAAAGTTTTACGCGACTACACACGTCGCGAAGGCGAACGCCAAGCTTAGCCCAGGGCTTGGTGTCACTCCGGAGGGTCAGTGCCGGCCGGGGACGGGTCCCACTCCACGGACCAGCCAAAAGGAACGGACGTTGGCCACACAAAGTTGTCCGTGGGATTCTCAAAGGTTATACCTGAAAAGACATTAGCAAGGCTGAGTATTCTAATACTCAGCAAGGCTTACCCGGGGCTGGGTATACTTAGCCCGTAACTAGACCCATGCAGGCTTTGTAAGGCTCTGGGTTTATTTTCAGCTGAAAAGTAACAAAGAGTATGTACTATTTTCAAGTTTTAGCTTTCATCTTCTAGTTGAGTAATTATTCTAGATTAACACCTACACTAAGCAAGCAAGGTAGTGTTTATCATTCAACAAGATTATCTACCATTAGTTCCACTTCTTACTCAATGTGGCAGAAGGGATAAGTAGTCTCAATCCTCGTGAGAGGCGGACGATTCGAATCGGATTTAACCTTGCAAGGTAAACCTAACTCACACGCTCGGAGTACCGACAGGGCGTTCCAAGCAACCGTTTCCCTCATATTCCGGGTTGTGGATCAGGGCCACCACAAGCGACTGCAGGACCGTACGCACACCCAATGTGTACAGGACATACGTCTGTAGCGCGACTACAAACCCCGTATTCCTGTCTGCCTTGCAGAACGTACTCCCACACGTCGGTGCGTGTAAACATAAAATAAAAGTCGAGTGGTGGAAGCGCGTCCACTTGCCGGGCCAATCGGGTACTAGGCTTACCGCTTACCATATTTCGCGGCATGTGGCTAGTACTTTCAAAAACTTAGCCACCACTACCACACATTTCGACCTTAAAGCCTTTATCAAACAGACAGGGTAAACTTTCAGGTCATGATACAACACATGACCCTGTCCGTCATCCTTATAGTGGTTGCAGAATAGTAAACATGCAACTCCTATATCGCGCGAGTGACAGGAAATCACTCGACTTCTACCGGTCCTATTAGCGAAGCATCTAACCGATAAGGACTCGGGAGCATTACATTGGATTCCTAGGATTCATGCATCTAGGGTTTCATTACAACTTCTAGACTTAATGCAAGATATAATATAATAGACATAGATTGCAGTGTAAATAAAGTAGTGGGATATGTCCGGGGCTTGCCTTCTGGAGTGGGGGTAGGGGCAGGAGAGTCAGAGATTTCCGAACTCGGGTTCGGAGCTTCAGTTAGCCCTTCGACGACTTGTGCAGGATCTTCTGAAAAGCCTTGGTCTTGCCCTAAGACCAGTTCGTAATCTCCGTCGTCGAGTGTCGTTGATTCTATATGAAATGCAATAAGTTAATAAGGTGAAAGTTAAATTTAGAAATCCACATTTCAAATATTATAACTCATTCAAGTAACACCCAAACATGCATAAATAAAGAGGGTTTAGATTTGAAATATTATTTATGGTAGAATTTATTGTAATAAGAACTAAAATATTTAAATTAAATTTGAAATGAACCAAAATTTGAATTAAAAACTTTTAAATAAAAGATTATAGAAATTTGATTATAAAATATCACATTAGAGACTAATATTGGTGTTAATTTAGAAGAGGTTATATAATAGGTTTATTTAATATTTCAAATTTGAAAGTTCAAATAAGAGGAGTTAAATTTAAATCAAGTTTAAGTTTGCAACTTTACACAAGTTAACTAGAGTTCATAAAACATTCATGCTATATTTTAGAAAAAAAAACAAAAGAACATGAAATAACAAGGTTGGGTGTATTTTACCCTTTAACTTTAGATTCAAAATACAGGTAGAAATATTTTATTTCAAACTAAACTCTATTAACAAAAGTCATAGAGTTTGAAATCTAGTTTCTACCAAAACTAGTTTTGCTATTTTTGGATTTTTCTGTGATTTGTTATGAATTTTACAAAACAGGGAATCACATTCACATGAAATAATAGAAGCCTAGGGGGGGGGGTCTCGAATATTTGCACTGGGGTCCCTGCAAGATATGTTCTTCTCACAAATAGGCCCTTGCTGAGCCCGACGCCGGCCGGCCTCTCGGCTCCCACGTGTTCTCGCCGACGGCGAGGTCGCCGGCGGGAACAAGCTGCTCAGGCACGGCCTACAGGACCTAAGGAAGAGATTGGGAGGGGTGGTGCCCAACGGGTAGCCACGGGACACTGTCGACGACGATGAGGCGCGGCGGCCGTGGCGGCGCAACGCCGTTCCCGGCGAACGGCCGGCGAACAAGGGGGCATAGCGCGCGCATGAGCACCACTGGGATGTGGGGGAGTGATTCCCTTACATGGATTGGTCGGAGGAGTGGCGAGGCGGGCTGTCGACGGTGGAGCCGAGCTCGGCGGCGCCAATGGAGGGGCGGCTCGGGGTGGAGTAAATCCGGTGGACAGAGGGGTCGGGGCTGGGTTGGATCACGACGTGGAGCAAGGGGAGGGGGTGGGGAAGCTCTGTGTCAACGGAATTTGGGCGAGATGAAGTGTCTGCTGTGTATGCCGGAGAGAAGTGCGGGCGGCTCCGGTGAGGCAGGGAAGAAGAAAGGGGAAGAAACAGGCGACGGCAGGGGTTTGGCCAGTAAACAAGCGAAGGAAACCGGGTGATTGGGAGTTGCTGGTGCCACGAAGCCGTGGAGAGGAAGGGATAAGGCACGCCCACAGGGGTATTGCGGCGGCAGCCGGAATTCCAGCGTGCAGTGCTGGCAGTCGGGGGAAAAATCGTGGCGCTCGGGTGGGGCGCCAGCAGCAGGAGGCTAGGGCGGTGAGGAGCAGGAAGGCGACGCGTGGGCGGGGAGAGCAGAAGGTGACCGGCGGTGAGCAGGGGCGGCGTATTTCGCCGGCGGCAGAAGAGCAGGGGAGGCAGAGCAGGGGGAGCAGAGGCGTCTGAGAAAGAAGGGGATGAACTGATTTGTGGACTGATCTGTAATTTCAGAGAAAGGCAGGGACCTTACTGTAAAGGGCTTGCAACTTTTAAACCAATGCTCAAATGGAGATGGTCCAAAAAGCAAAAGTGCATGGTTTTTCAAAATCTACAACTTCTCTTTAAGGTTCATCTACATTTGAGCAATAGTTTTGGAAATAAACTAGACTTAGTAATAATTTCATATTTTATGTAAATCCCTAAGTAAAATTACTTTTGCACATACACCCTGTGGTAATTTCACATATATTTTTGAAATTTAACCACTGATATCACTTTTTGCATACAAACCCTTAAGCCTTTAAACTCTTCCCCCAATTCCATCCATTTTGCATAAAAGGACCTTTAGCTTTTGTTAATTACATAAACATCACTTCTTCCATGATATTGCATACATTAAATACACATTTGCCATATTTTAAACATACAAGCATACCAAGACTTTAATGTGTGACCAAGCTAAATACCTCAGTGTCACAGCGTAGGCGATCTATGCATCGCGAGCTTGATCCTGAGTTCGCAGCCGTCAGCGAACGGGGGTTTCGGACTCCGGTGGCCAACATCGCCAGGGTTACGGCCATCCTCGAGCGCAGCCATGACCCGGAGGTATGTCAAGCACTCTTGTACGCGCAGAGGGCTTGGATCCAGTTGGATCAACACAACCCGGCGCCTACCATCAGGGAGGAGCGCGTGGGCGAGAGTCGAAGTCAGACCCACAGCCGAACGGCTGGCGGCCGTCCTCGACGTCAACCCAGCAACGACAACGCTTGCGGGAGCCAGACCCCTGGCGGGAGGCAGCAACCACCGCAAGGGGGTCAGCCACGACAAGCCCATCATCGACTCCCTCCGGAGGATCTACGCCAACACATCAATGAAGGCCGCGATGCGCGCACCGTGATTTCTTCCAGGCGCAAGACCCGTGAAGAAGTCGAGAATGAAGGTACTGACTGTAGCGATCGATTTCCTGCTTTTTCTGCTCGTTTCAGCAGCTACAAGTACTCGGAGGGCTTCAAGCCGATCGGCATCACCAAGTACGACGGCAAGCAGGCTCCCCAGCAGTGGCTTCGTTGCTACTCCACGGCCATTGACGTCGCGGGGGGCTCAAATATCACCAAAGTCGTCTACTTCCCGATGGCTTTGGACCCTGCGCCGCTCACTTGGCTGGAGAGCCTCGGCAGCAACACAATCGACTCCTGGGAACGACTTAAGAAGGTCTTCATCGATAATTTCCAGGGAGCAATTACCCGTGCAGGTACTCGACACGATCTTGCCCAGTGCAAGCAGGAACGTAACGAGCTTCTACGGTCCTACACGTGTCGCTTCTTCGACGTCCGCGCCACCATCGCGAACATCTCGGAGGAGGACATCATCGACTGCTTTTACAACGGCATCACCGACCCGAGCATATATAGAGATTTCGGGCGGAACAGGTCGAAGACCGTTGCGGGCCTTCGTGATATGATGCACGATTGGTCCGAGCAGGAGGAGAAGATGCGGGAGCGGTTCCCGCGGCGCCATGATAGCAATCTGCGGCGCCCAAACGACAACCGCAGCGACAAAGGCCAGCGGGACTTTTCCGGGCCACCCCGGAAACGAAAGCCAGATGATGTCATCGCGGCTATCGATCATCCTTCGCGGGGCAAGAAGTCGACGACGCAGGAGGAATTTGAGAAACTCCTGCAGAAGAAGTGCCCATGGCATCCGGGCGCCAGCCATGCCGCCATTGACTGCTACCACCTTTGGAGGACGTTCAGCAACACCGGTGGTGGAAAGAAGAATAAGAAGCCTGCTGACAAAGAACCCGAGGATGACGATCACGATGACCAGGGGCGTAATCCGAAGTTTCAGGATGCCTCGAAGGTCGTCAACGTTATCTTCGGTGGTGATGAGGATTTCGGTTCCAGGAGGGACCAGAAGCTGCTTCTTCGGGAGATCTTGTCCGTCGAGCCGGCGGCACCACGGCCGCTCCGTTGGTCGGAGGTCCCCATCTCATTCTCTCACGACGATCAGTGGACGA
The DNA here is from genome assembly GCF_002211085.1 of Panicum hallii. NCBI lineage: Eukaryota > Viridiplantae > Streptophyta > Magnoliopsida > Poales > Poaceae > Panicum > Panicum hallii. The sequence continues at coordinate 25,442,292 of NC_038050.1, read as the reverse complement.
GCTTCTCGGAGCCCGGTAAGTTCCCATTGGTCCTGGATCCTGTGGTGGCAGAGGTCAAGCTTACCAAGGTCCTCATCGATGGCGGAAGCGGGCTCAATCTCATCTTCGTCAGTACTTTGAAGAAGATGGGCCTGGATTTCAAGGATATGCTGGTGCCCAGCAAGTCTCCCTTTTACGGGATCATCCCAGGTAATGCGGCGCATCCGCTTGGCACGGTGGTCCTCCCAGTCACCTTTGGCACGCGGGAGAACTATCGTACCGAGTTCATCAAGTTTGAGGTGGCTACTTTTGATTCCTCTTACCATGCAATATTGGGTCGTCCGGCACTGGCTAAGTTCATGGCAGTGCCGCACTATGTTTATCTGCTTCTTAAGATGCCAGGACTCGGTGGAGTGCTCACCCTCCGTGGCGACTTGAAGAAGTCATATGACTGCAACCAGGAGGCGATCCAATATGCTTCGACTACTCGTGTGCCAGATGCTTCGGGAGAAGTACTCGCGACCGCGCAGCAGCTTTCCCAGTCTGGGCTGGAAATTCCCTCCAAGAAGGCCAGCAAGTCGAGCATCCAGTCGACTGATGGCGTGGCCCTCAAGTCAATCCAGCTCCAGGAGGGAGATCCATCTAAGACCGCCGTCATTGGCGCGGGCTTAGGCGACAAATAGGAACTCGCGCTCGTCAGCTTTCTTCGGGCTAACCGAGACATATTCGCATGGAAACCTGCGGACATGCCAAGGGTGCCCAGGGAGTTGATCGAGCATGCTTTGAATGTAGACCCGAAGGCCATGCCCAAAAAGCAACGCCTCCGGAGGTTTGCTCACGACAAGCGTGAGGCCATTAAACGAGAGATCGCTAAACTCCTCGCGGCTGGATTCATTAAAGAAGTAATTCATCCAGAGTGGGTAGCGAATCCCGTGCTTGTAAAGAAAAAGAACAATGAATGGAGAATGTGTGTCGACTACACCGATCTCAACAAGCATTGCCCAAAAGATCATTTTGGGCTGCCGCGCATTGACCAAGTCGTCGATTCGACGGCTGGGTGTGTCCTTCTTTGTTTTCTTGATTGTTACTCAGGGTATCATCAGATTGCGCTCAAGGAGGAGGACCAAATCAAGACTGCATTCATCACCCCATACGGGACTTATGCGTACAAAACAATGTCTTTTGGGTTGAAGAATACAGGAGCAACATACCAACGCGCGATCCAGATGTGTTTCGCGGATCAGCTGCACCGGAATGTTGAGGCTTATGTGGATGATGTGGTCATCAAGACCAGGGATCCCGATAGCCTGATCGAAGATTTGGAAGAAACATTTAGTAGTCTACGCAGATATCGGTGGAAATTTAATCCCACCAAGTGCGTCTTTGGAGTACCTTCTGGGAAATTGCTTGGGTTCATCGTTAGCAACCGGGGCATCGAGGCCAACCCTGTCAAGATCACGGCCATCACTGATATGGAGGCTCCGGCCACAATCAAGGATGTGCAGAAGCTGACAGGTTGTATGGCGGCCCTGAACAGGTTCATCTCCCGACTCGGGGAGAGAGGGCTACCTTTCTTCAAGCTCCTAAAGCGCCAAGACAAGTTTCAATGGACGGAGGAGGCCGAGCGAGCTCTACAAGACTTGAAAATTCACCTCCAGTCGCCTCCGATCCTTACCGCTCCGCTACCGGAAGAGGATCTACTACTCTACATTGCGGCAACAACCCATGTTGTCAGCAGCGCTATTGTAGTCGAGCGAGGCGAAGAAGGCCATGCGTTCGGAGTGCAGAGGCCCGTCTATTTCGTCAGCGAGGTCCTCTCTGAGTCAAAAGTACGGTACCCAGCTGTTCAAAAGCTCTTATATGCAATTTTGATCACATCAAGAAAGTTGCGCCATTACTTCGACGAGTACAAGATCACTGTGATTACGGACTTCCCGCTGGCGGATATTCTCCATAATCAAGATGCCACGGGACGCATATCTAAGTGGGCAGTGGAACTGGAGGCTTTGTCAATCGACTTCAAGCCACGCACTGCCATCAAGTCACAGGCTCTAGTCGACTTCATGGCTGAATGGAGGGAGAATCAAGTCCCAACCCCAGTGGACAAGCCAGAGCACTGGACCATGTATTTTGATGGGTCCCTCAAGCTCGACGGCGGAGGCGCTGGTGTCTTGCTCATCTCCCCACGAGGCGAACAATTGAAGTACGTCCTTCAGATCTTATGGAAGGTATCTAATAATGAAGCCGAGTATGAAGCCTTGCTTCACGGGCTTCGTTTGGCGATATCACTAGGGATCAAGCGATTACTTGTGTATGGCGATTCTCTTCTTGTCGTTCAGCAGGTCAATAAGGAGTGGGACTGCAACAAGGAAACAATGGATGCATACGTCCAGGAAGTGCGCAAGCTGGAAGGCAAGTTTTCTGGCTTGGAGGTTCACCATGTGCTACGGGAGCACAACGTTGGCGCGGATATCCTGTCCAAGTTAGGGTCAACGCGCGCTCAAGTCCCGCCGGGAGTCTTCGTCCAGGAGCTTGATCAGCCATCCATCAAGCCTTCTCCGCAAGTAACCATCGACTCGGGTTCCCAACAACCCGATCGAGAGGTTCTGATGCTGGGGGAGGACTGGCGAGCGGCTTTCATCGACTTCATTCAAGACCAACGGCTACCAGCGGGAATTGACGCTAAGAGTGCGGAAGCGGCGCACGTCTTAAGAAGAAGCAAGGGCTTCGTCCTGGTCAACGGCAAGCTCTACAGGCGTGGCGCTCGGTCAGGAGTTCTTATGAAGTGCGTCACGAAGGAAGATGGGTACGACATACTACGAGAGATCCACGAAGGCGTCTGCGGCAACCATGCGGCGTCAAGAACGCTGGTTGGGAAAGCATACAGGCCGGCTTCTGGTGGCCCACCGCAGTCACCGACGCGAAGGATCTCGTGCGCAGGTGTCAAAACTGCCAATTCTTCGGCAAACAGACCCATGTTCCTGCTCATAGCCTCATCACTATACCACCATCATGGCCTTTTGCTTGTTGGAGTCTCGACATGATCGGGCCCTTCACGACGGCGCCAGGCGGTTTTACTCATGTTCTGGTGGCTATCGACAAGTTTACGAAGTGGATCGAGTACAAGCCAATAGCCAAACTCACGCCAGACCGGGTTGTTGACTTCATCTCAGAAATTTTGCACCGGTTCGGCTTCCCCAACACTATCATCACGGACTTGGGGTCAAATTTCACGGCCAACCATTTCTGGGAATTCTGCGAGAACGCTTGCATCAAAGTCAAATACGTCTCAGTTGCACACCCACGGGCCAATGGACAAGTCGAACGGGCGAACGGCTTGATAATCGACGGTCTCAAGAAGCGACTATACGATGAAAACAGCAAGAAGGGAGGCAAATGGGTACACGAGCTGCCGCATGTAGTCTGGGGGCTTCGGACTCAGCCGTCCAAAGCCACAGGCCAAACACCTTTCTTCCTTGTATATGGATTTGAAGCCATTTTACCAGCCGATATCATGTGGAAGTCCCCAAGGGTTGAAATATACAATGAAGGCGAGGCGGACGAAGTGAGGCAGTTAGAGCTCGATTCTGTGGAAGAAGCTCGTTGCACCGCCCTTGTCCAGTCAGCCAGGTACCTGCAGGGGATCCGCCGATACCATGATCGCAACGTCAAGGAGCGGTCATTCAGCGTCGGCGACCTGGTTTTACGTCGTATCCAGGACGAATCTGGCCTACACAAACTCAATTCAAGGTGGGAGGGCCCGTTCGTCGTCAAGCAGGTCACACGGCCAGGGTCGTATCGACTACAATGCCCCGAGGGCCAGGACATCCCAAATTCCTGGAACGTCCAACACCTGCGTAAGTTCTACCCATAAGCAAATACCTGGCGATATCCGAATTCCTCAGGGGCTTGGAAGATCTCCTTTCTTCGATGCATATTGGAGGCTATGAGCCACAATATTCGGGTTGAACATTCATTCTCCGGTGCACGACAGCCATGGCCACGAACCAACACTCGTGTAGACTGGCCGCTCGTCGTGAATAAAGTTGTGACTACATTCACAACTTATCGACTTTACTTTTTGTCGAACCATCTGCTCCGGCTAAAACTCCTCGATATATCGAGTTCCGCCGCGACCTTGGGTGGTCGCACGCGACCGAAGTCGCACTTTGTCCAACTTAGTTGATCCGCTCGACTGGCTCAAAAACAGCACGTTGGACAGGCTTGCATGAAGAGCTACCTCGACTACATCCTGAGTGGCGGCACTCAGAACAGTCATGTTTTTGCCAAAAGAATGGCCAAAACGCGGCAACGACCGCACCTGCTCCTAACAAGCCCGATCCGTCCGCCCGGGTCTTACACAGCTTACGGAGCACGCTCATAAGCAGGAGCGATTTTCGACTACACTCAGAGTCGCCGCACTCGAGCTAGTCCTAATTTTTTGCCCTACGCACGGCAATCCCGCGACGATGCTCGCGTTCCTTCCTAACGAGTTTAGGCCTACAATTTCGGGTTGTGGGCCACTTGTTAGACGAGTTCCTACACAGAGCTACGGCTACCTTCAGGGTCGTTGCACCCCAGGGTAGTGTCTACTACTTGCGCCTTGTAAGCCTGGACATTCGCTCAGCATAGGCACACACACACACAAGTAGAGACATCGACATAAACATATATACAAGAGAACGAGTACTTGTTCCTCATACCCTAATCCTGCAGTACACTGTGTACAATTTGTTCTGCTACAGGTTGCGCTTCACGCAGGTACTCTTCAGAACGCTCGTCCGAGCAGTCTGCCGCCATCCCCTGCGCAAAAATGCCTAACTGCGCATTGGGCACGAAGGACTTTACATATGCAAGGGCGTTGCTTACGCAAGCGACTGGAGCTTCGGATAAGAACTTGAGCATTTTCTTCGGGGCTTCACGGAGCCGTCCCAGCAGGGGCCGCGGGCCTGCCTCGCCTTCTTCTGGCGGGTCCACCATGTCCACCAGTTCCTGGGCGGCTCCCTGGAGGTCCTCCAGCTCCTTGCGCCGCTGCTCGTCCCTCTCGCCCAGCGCTTTGACTTGCTGAAGGCAGTCGACGAACTGACGTTCAGTGTCGTCGATCACCTTCTGCAGCCTTTTGACTTCATCTGTACGACGATACAGCATATTCTTCACGTCAGTAAGCAGCTCCTCTTTGTGTTTTATTACTTTCCTAAGCTCTGTGGTGAAGATGTTTCAGCAAGCAAGTGAAATCACTAAGGAAAAGTACTCGAGGGAAGCGGGGGCCTACCTTGGTGCGCCTTCTTTTCTGCCTTGAGCTGCTCCTGGTACTCTGCTTGTTGCTCCTTGACCCGTTGTTGGAGCTCGGAGTTGGCCTCTTCAAGGTTCTTCAGGTCATTCTTGAGCAGCCAGGTCTCTCGAGTCCTTTCCTGCTTCAGCATATCAAGCTCGCGCTGCAGATAGCAGTTCTTCGTCTTCTCCTCGGAGATGCGCTTGTGCAGGGCACCTAACTCCCGCGCGTCACTCACAACCGTGCGGAGTTTCTCCGACTTCTTCTAGGATTTGGTAATCACATGCTGCGCCAAAGGAGGAGAATGAGTACTAAACAAATGCACACACCCGGAACTTTACGCGAGTACTACCATGGAGAAGTCGTATAACTCCTTGAAGGTGCTCTTGAAGGTCTTCAGGTTCTCGGCCGTTAGCAGAAGATCATCCACCAGGTCGGTGGTGATGATGTTCTGGTACCCTGGCCCGGTCCTCAGCACCTCACGGGGACTCTCCGAGGGCCCGGCGGCATCCCCGGACGGCGGCGGCTGGACACCTGCAAGCATACGAAGTAGTCACCACATTGTCCCCGGACCCTGGCATCAAGCCGCGGGCGGGTAAGCGCGTACCTGTACCACTGGTAGGAGCGGCACCAGGGGCCGCGACTTGTTCCTCGCCACTGGGCCCGGCTCCCTCTTGCCAGGACCCGGGAGGCGGCAAGTTGGGGAGCCCCGCATCCGCTTCCGGGGCCACGACTTGTTCATCGCCACCGGGTCCGGCTCCTTCTTGTCGGGACTCGGGAGGCGGCAAGTCGGGGAGCCCCGCATCTGCTTCAGGGGCCACCTCTGCGGGTACAGGCCCCCCAGGCGCCGAGGGCTCGGGGGCTGCTGCAGCTGAGGCAGGCGCCGCAGCCCTGCCCGGTTCCAGCTGGAGTTGCACCGCACTTGCAGCCCTGGCGACATCGACAACATGGTTATCCACGCAGGCGCGGTCAAGCTTTTCAAGCGATTGAAGCAAAACTTACAGTGTCGACTTCTTCTTGGCAGCCTTCTTCACCCGCCAGGCCCGCCGAGGAACGCTCGTCGCTGATGGCGAGGCTTGGCCGGCCGATGGAGGGGTTTCCGCCACGGCAATTGTCACCGCCGCGACGTCGGAGGGGCCTGTCCCCACCCTTTCGGGTTCAAATCCGGGTGGTGGAGCAGGAAGACTGCAAGGGGGCGCTGTTAGTGTTCGGCATCATTGGAACTTGGTAACTGGCCAAAACAGCAACTCCGTACCTGGAGGACTCGACTTCTTCGGCCTTGCGTTTGCGCATCTGCCGCTGGCCCTTCGGCACCGGTGGCAAAGCGCCGGCCAACTCCAAGCTCTGGTCGGAGGAGCTCTCCCGGTGCGCTCCCCCCTCGGTTCCTTCACTCGCCGGCGAGTCCACGCACTCGGAGGACTCGCCGCTGCCTCGAACCGTAGCAGGGCGAGTTGTCTTGGTGGCAACGGCGGCGGCCGGGCGCGGTCCTTCTCCGGCTTCTTCCCCCGCCCGCGGGCTCACGCATTCGGCGGACTCGTTGCGGCTTTGAGCCGCAGCAAGGCAAGCCTTCTTGGCGGCTGCGGCCGCAGAGGGGAGGAGGTGATACGCTCGGGGGAGGTCCGACTGCGGCGGGTAGCTGCAGTACAACTCCGAGTGCCCCTGCAGAAAAGTTTTTCAGTACACCATCGGCGCAGTAACAGATTTCTTCAGTAAAAGAAGTCGAACACTCACCGGCGGGGGCGGATTTTGCGCGGAGAATAGAGTGGGCACGTATGGCACGGCGTTCACGTCCAGCAGCACCCGCTGAACACGCTGGAGCGCGACTTCGTCAGGTACCTCTTCTGTGCACATACGAGAAGGGTCAGCGGGGCCGGCGTACTCGAAGCCCAGATTACAGCGCTGCTGGATGGGTTGGACGCGACGCTTGTAAAAGGAGAACATGACGGAGGCGCCGGTCACCCCCTCCTTCTTCAGTGCATCGATGGCCTCCAGCAGCTCCTTGACTTGAATCATTTCCATGCCGGAGGGTTCAAGGTTCCACTCCCCCCTCACCACGGGCGGTTTGCTCGACTTCGTCGGCAGGGGGGAGCATGGTTCTCGATGTAAAACCAGAGGTTTTTCCACCCAGGAAGGTTGGAGGGGAATCTATATGCAAGGTATTTCTCGCCGGCCTGCTGTCGCAGTTGGATGCCGGCGCCCCCTACCACGGCGAGTTTTTTCGTGGTTGGCTAGGGTTTCACGCGGAAGAGGAAGCGGAATAGATCCCAGTGGGGTTCAATTCCGAGAAATGCTTCACAAAAGTGGATGAAAATGGAGATGTGACAGATGGAATTCGGGTTGAGGTGATGGAGCTCAAGCCCGTAGTAGTAAAGAAGGCCGCGGAAGAAAGAACAAGGGAGGGCCAATCCCCGTTCGGCAAAATGGAAGAATGTGACGATTTCGTCGACATTCTCCATGGGGAAAGGTTCACGGAAAGAGGGGCGCCAGTTAATAAGGTTTTTCTCTTGGAGCAACCCCTCGGAAACCAGTTTGCTCAGATTGTTAAGGGAGCACTTACTGTGTGACCATTCCTCGGTTGATGGTTCTTCCACTTTCTTCTTCCCCTCGATCTCCGACTTATTAGGCGCCATCTCCAATGCGCTACGCCACGAGATGCTCGGGGGCTGCAGGGAGAGGGGCGGGGAAGTTGGAGTAGGAGGATCTCCTTGGGCAGTGGCGGCGGCGTTCGGCTCAGATTGGGGTTTTGGTGGTTTTTGGCGGAATGCGGACTGAAAGCACAATTTTCCCTCCTATGGCCGCGGGGTTAAGTAACCTGCGGGATGGGGAAAAGTTACTGTTCAGAAGACCAAGAGTCGTTTTGTGGAATATTCCGAAGGTGAGGGGTCACTTGGTGGTCTGATTAGATTGAATATTTGATTAATCATTTTTTCAGGGCCAATTAGCCCGAAAGAAGGGGTTTTTCGAATCTTTGGTCTAATTGCATCATTTGTACCATCACTTTGGTCTCCCCTTACAGTGGCATTGTTTAGCCTGTATGCCACGATTTTTTGGACCCTTATCTCCAATTTCGTGGGATTTGGATTCAAGGCTCGGGGGCTGCGGGGTATGTGGCATCGACTACTTATTTTTCAAGTTTCTTTGAAGGATAAGGAGGATTACAAATTAATGGGACCCTCAGCCTGATTCTCCGATTCAATCTGAGGCTCGGGGGCTACTCCATATGGAGTGCGATTTATAAGAACATAAATCGAGCAATCATATATGCGCCAGGATCAAGTCACGCATATATACAACAGATTATCAAGATATCACAACACATGTCACGAACAAAAGTGTATAAATTAATATATGAATATCTTTATTACAACTGAATCAAGAATCAGTTCAAGGAATGCGGAAGCGTAAAATGAATACATGAAGAGCTGGGCGCCACAGGGACGTCGACTGGGAGACAAACGCCTAGAAGTCGTCGAAGCCGCTGACGTAGTCCTCCACGTTGCCGGGCACTGAGCAGCAGTCGAAGATATCCGAAATAGAACAGAAGAGTAGAGAGGCAAGTGTGAGTACAAACTCGTACTCAACAAGTATAACACGAGCATGAGGCTCTAAGGTTAGCTGAATCAACTGCATTAGCTTTTAGTCTTGGCAAATTTTATTAAAGCTAATTACTACAAGTGGATGAATTACCATAAACCCAATTGCATAATAAATTAATCAATACTAATTAAGAACTACTGAGAACCATCCAAACCAAAACCACCCGGGGAATCTCCCTCGTCAAAGGTTGATAACCCCACTAATCAGACGGAGGATCTGGGCCGCTCATGACTGTGAGCACAGCTGATATATCAGTTTTACATTCTCGAGAGGTTGCACAACTTTACCCACAAGTCGTGAGCTACGCTAGTTGTTCATCACACTTCCTTAGGTGAGATGGCTAGCAAGCACACTACGAGACCGTTACAAAGGACCACATTGGTAAGGTGTAACCGCTAAGGATTCTGGATCAGCGACGATGGGGCCCACCTCCGGGGGTACAAGACACACAGCACAGACCAAGCCGGAGGAGCAGGGACCATTGAAGCTTACCACCCCTCTTGCCCACGCAGGTAAGTTACTCCCGAACCAAAATGACCTAATTAGTAAGTCAAGACCGTCCCATTCCAGTCTTGTGGTTGCGCGGTTGTCCCAGGTTGTCGCTCTATGAACCGGTCCTTATGGAGAGTGGCCAACCAAGCACTAAGCACCGTGCTGGCCCCCTAACCCATGTTTCTAACAAAAACATCTTTTAAGGACGCACAAACCACTCAAGCACACAGCACAGAGGGTCGGCTCCAGAATTAAGTTGCATAAGACCATTAGTCAAATTAATTAAAAAGGACCAAGTGTGTTATAGCGCAGCAACCTAGCACAACTAACCACAATGCAACCCAAAGGATATATATAAGGATATAAAAGTGGCTAGGAAGTCCTTATAGGTATACAGAATTAAAATGCAGTATGAAATTATATTTAAAAGTGATAGGTGGTTCATGTCATACTTGCCTTCCTCGTACTCTCCCGGCTGCTGCTCGAAGTGCTCGGAAGACGGCTGCTCCTGGTACTGCTCCAAAGGCTCCGCGTCTACTCACGATCGTCAAACATAGTCCACACATACACACATGCACAAACAACAGCAAAATATAAGAAAACAGTACAACATTACATGGAAACAGTACATGAAACTAGCCTAGAACTAATCTACGCGTTACAATGATCGCGTGCATATAAAGAACACTTAAAACGGAGCTAAAACGCGAAAACTGCGCTTAAAACAGGATCTAGGGACCTAATTGTAAGAAAAACAGGACTTCCAGGGCCTTCTGCACAAAAAAAACCGAGGACTAAAACCTAATTAAACCCTAGATACAGGGGCTAGCGCGTGAAAAGGCATGGCTTGGACGGCGGGTTCAAATTCCAGGAAACTCAGGGGGTCAAACGGAAAGAAAAGGACCTATCTGCAATTATTTTTGACTCACGGGTGGACGGCGGGTTGATTCCCCAAAAAGGCAGGGACTCTTTAGCAAAAGAGGCGGCTGAAACGGTATGATCTGTTCTGGGCCCTCGGATCTGATCTGTGCGGCTGGGATTAGATTCTTAAAGCGAAGGGGTACGCGATGATCTCAGCCTTTGGATCGAGATCGGACGGTCGGTATTGGATCTAGGTTTACTACTCGCGCTATCCACCGGATTTGAATTGGACGGCCGAGATTTAAAATCCCGGCGAACCGGTACGCGCTGCTCGGGTCCCTCGGATCTGAATCGCACGGCTCAGATCGAAGGGCTTCACGATCTAATCCTATCCGTGAACGCCAGATCGGACGGCCAGAGGGAACGGGGACTCCGGGGGCGGCGATTTCTCGCCGGCGACCTCCCCCGTGGCGGTGCTTCACCGGAGTTTGCCAAAGTCGGGGCTCCGGGGGTTCTGGATGGTCGGGATCGTGCCGGGGAGAGAGGCTGGACCGCGGGGAATTCGTCTAAGGGCTTGGGTCGGCTGATTAGGGCTCGGGTAGGGGGTCTCCACGACGGGGGCGGCTCGGGCGGCGGTCACGCCGGCGGCGCTCGCGTTCCAGGTGTCACAGGTGGCTAAAGGCTGCCGCAGCTGGTGCAAAAGGACCAGAGCGCGAAGAGGGACTCACCGAGGGGGCTACGGTGCCCGGAGTGTGGCGGAGGAGGTGCAACGACGGCGACTGGCGGCAGCAGGACGACGGCGCTCGCGGGGAACGGTACTGCAGGCGTGGCCAGGGCCCTTAGCTGGGGTAGATCGGCTCCAGGTAGTCCTGTGGAGATGGCAGGGGGGTCAAAGGGCGTGAGGATCGCCGGCGGCGAGCAATTGCGGAGGCGGCCGAACTTACCCGCGGCGGAGGGGAAAGGGACCGGTAGCGCTAGGGTTCTGGGTGGCGGCTAGGGCTTTAGGGTTGGGCGGCCCTTTGTAGGTGGCGCGGCGGTCCCACTGGCTCTTGGGCCCGGGAAGAGAGAGTCACCGGCGAGATCGGAGTTCGTTGGGCGCCGGAAAACAGAGGACGGGGAGGAGAAAAGGAGGTGGGAGACGACGCTGACGTGCGGGACCCGGCTGACAGAGGGAGAGGGCGAGCGGGGATGGGCGAGCGCGCTCGGGCTGAGGGAAACGCGGCGCCGACATGCGGGCCCGAGCGATCAGTCAGAGAGAGGAGGAAAGGGGCCGGCGCTGAGGGGAATTGGGCCGGGACTCGGCCCACGCGGGAAGAAAAGGAAAGGGGGAGAGAGAGAGCCCGCGGGTGAGGGAGAGGAGAGGGAAAAGGGAAATTGGGCTGGGCCAAGGGTTTGGGGTTGGGCTGCGGGCTGCTTTCTTTCATTCCTTTTTCTTTTCTACACTCTACCCATTCAAACAAAACCCTTTGAATTCAAACACCATTTGAATTCAAATCTACACCCTCAACACAAATAAAACAATGCTGCGGCATGAATGCACAAACACTTTAATCCTATGGTATGTTTTAATTACTTACGTTATAAAATTACTTTAAATGCCACGAAATTTAAAGAAAAGCATGGAAAATTTATTTAAGCCCAAATAAATTCATTAAAAATTTGAGGAAATTACCTTAGGGTGTTACATCTACGGAGGTTTAAGAGATTAAGTTCGTCTTATCTCTTATTCATTTGTTTATCTTTTATTTATCCCGTTTAAATAGGAGATAGAGCTAACCAACGCGGAGAGGATCTATCCGAGACATGTTCTGGTAGGATCCCTCGGCAAAGGTTGGTTAGCATCTTTGTAACCCTGGCCTCTCGGATATATAAGGGAGGTCAGGGACCCCCTCGAAAAAAGAGAGATCATTAGGTCATTCTATACAGAAGGCAATACAAACCATACAGGACGTAGGGTGTTACGCTCCGTGCGGCCCGAACCTGTCTAAGTCTTGTGTTCCTTGCACCTTCGAGTTCCTGATCTCGGCGTCCCCTCACCCAAAACTTACCACCTTGGGTATATCCCACGGTGGGCAGCCGGTTAAACACCGACACAGTGGCTTACAGAATCCGTCTTCCATCTCAAATGGCTGCCATTCATGATGTCTTCCATATCTCTCAACTCAAGAAATGTATCAAAGTACCTACGGAGATCGTTGAAGCACCCGCCATTGAGATTGAACCTGATCTAACTTACACTGAACACCCTATCCAAATTCTGGATACCAAAGAAAGAATCACTAGAAGGAAAAAGATTAAGATGTATAGGATCTTAGGGGATCACCACACCGAAGAAGAAGCAACTTGGGAAACGGAATCCTATCTTCAACGAAATATCCCAAACTTCCTTCAAGCCAATTCCCAAATCTAATTGTCCGATTCTATTCTGCTTCAGAATCTCGGGACGAGATTCTTTTTAGGGGGGAAGGCTGTAACATTCAGGTAATTAGAATTCTAAACACTAGATCTTAGTGTTAAGTGTGCATGTTTGATTTTGTTTATGTGTGTTAAAATTGAGGTGCAAAGGGAAAAAAGGGGGTTTATGTAATTTTGAAAAATGTGGGCCCTCTAGTGCTAATTGGGTACAATGGGAGGTAGCATCAAAACCTAGGAAAAATGTGACACTAGGTGTCAAATTTATATCACCATAGGAAAGAAAATGCAATAGATATGTTAAATCCTAAGAAAAATAGGTCTTTATGTGAAAACAGGGACCTAGATGTGATTAATGTAAAAACATGGGTCCTTTTATGCAAAATTATTGAAGTATAAAAGTAATTCTTAAAGTTTACTTAGGGCCAAAAGGTAAGAATACAAGTCATCATGACATTACATGAAAACTTGCAAATGTGTCAAAAATTACATGAAATCTATCTCAGTAAGGACAAAACCTATTCAAATTCTACCTTTGTTCAGAATTTAACATGTAAAGCTATATACTTTGGCTTTTTGAACTTGAACCTTAAAGCAATGTTGTAGGGCTTGAAAAACTCTACAACTTTTATTTTGAGCATTTCCTCATTAGACTTTAAGATTAGTGGGAAATTTTTGCTTTACCAAGAGGCCCCTAGAATCTTTTAGTTTTGCACATAGGTCCTTCGGACCCCTCCCTCCTTTCTTCTTCCTCTGACCCCCTCTGCGCCCTTGCCGTCTCTGCCGCCGGTGCCGAGCCCCTCGCCGTCACCGCTGTGCAGGCCGTCGCCGCTCCACCTCCTGCTTGGCCGACCTCACGCGTCCCTCTCCCCCTGCCCCGGTCCTATTTTCCCTCTCCGCTGTCCTCGTTCGCACGCGCCACGGCTGCCCGGACCCCTGTTCGGCCGCCACGTCACCGTCGCCGTGGAGAGCCTGCTGCAGAACCCCAGAACCTTATCTCTCATGCGCATGAACACTACAAGGGCTCCTACATCTCGTTCCCCTAGTTCTTCTGCCAATTCCCGAACTCCAGACCCATGCTCCACTGCTGCCCCCTCTTCTTCCACTCCGGCGACTACTGCTCATCGTGGGCAGTGACGGTCGACCGCCCATTGCTCCCACCGACCCCTTAACCAGCTTCTCCAACCTCTACTCGAGCTCCCCAGCCCCCATTAGCTCTCAAATTTCGGCCGGAGCACCGTTGCTGACGCTCGCCGTCCGCCGCCGTCTCCTGCTCGCTGAGGACAGCTCACCTCAGCCATCCACGCACCACGACAACCCCTCAGCTAGTCCCCTTTTGACCCCGTGAAGCTCTACAACCCCTCGGTTGGTCCCCTAATGCACCACATCGGTCTCCCGATGCTCGCCGGCATTTGACTCCGCCGCCACCGTCCCTGCCTCCGTCGGTTGCCCTAATTCCGAAACTTATGTCCCCAATTGAGTACATCAGTACCTTCCCCATAGCTCACTGATGCTTATGCGCAGGTCCCTCATCGACATTGGCCACCGGAGCATTGCTGTCGTCGTTGACCCCTCCGCCGCTGCTTCGGGCTCCCATCGAGATCCCCCTTACCGGCCACCTCTACCCTCGACACGTGGTCCAACCGAACCGCCGTAAGCCCCTAAAGCTTTCCCTCCCCTCGGACCTCGCCGCCGGTGGCCCTCCCCGCCGGAACACGGCCGTCTAATCTATGTTCCCCTTCCTCTTCCAGCCAAGGGCCTCGAGATTGAAAGAATCAAAAGCCCAGGGAGCTATCTGCAAAGACAAGAATCATAGGAATAGTGCCATGAGGACCCCTTGTGTTATTTCTGCTGCAGAGTTTGAAATTCCATAGCAATTCAAGGAAAAATCATAAAAATGCAAACTAAAATTTGTTGGATTTCTTATTCTAAGATCTACAACTTTCCTTATAGGTTGACTTTCAGTTTATGAGTAATTTGTGCTCTAATTTAAATGCTAAATTTAAGTAGTTGTAAGCTAAGAAAATGCATAATAAATAGTAGAAAAATGGTAAAAATGTGAAACCAATTGTGTTAGTCTTGTTTTGACATGTAGCACTTAGCAAAAATATTTAACCTACTGTTTGTATAATATTATCATGATGTGTGAGTTTAATTATGAATAATACCTATTTAACTTGCATATTTAATATCTGTGGATTTAAAAGGTCAAAAATTATGAAAATAATTGGAGATGTTGAACTTGAGTAGGATGACCTGAGTACAAAAATTTAGAACAAAATCTGACATAGATATATAGTTTTAAATAATACCTAATGGATTAGTACTAATGTTAATTACTATTATAGCTCCATTTCTGTAGAAATAAAATCTTAATAAATTTACTATGGCTTAGACATAGCCTAAGCTCTAGGTATCAAGATTTCAACCCCAGTACATATTTTGTAACAACAAATTATGTTGCCTAATGTAGCTAACTAGGTTAACTCATACCCGATAAATGACTGCCTAGTAGAAAAGTAAATGATATGTGTGATAAGTAAACTATATTTTTGTTGGATTGCAACTTTATCGTGAAATAAAATAAAAATATATGCATCCCTTAAAATTATAACTTTACATATCATATAGACTCGACTACTCTCGCCGATGGGGACTACAAACTAATCCCGGAACAAGGAGTGGAATTAGCTGAAGACCCCGGGAACGCCGTCGGAGATCTAACTGAAGCTCCAAACCAAAGTTCGGAAAACTTTGACGCTCCTGCCCCAACCCCACTCAAGAAGGCAAGCCCCGGACATAGCCCCTACTTATTTACACTGCAATCTATATTTAATTATAACTATCTATGCATTAAGTTCTTAGGAATTGTATGAGAAACCCTAGTTGCATTTTCCTAGGAACCAATGTATTGGATATTAGCACTTGAGTTCGAATAGCCGCTATGCTAATAGGACCGGTAGAAGTCGGGTGATTTCCTGTCACTCGCGGGATATAGGAGTAGCAATGTTTACATTCCTGTAATCACTATAAGAATGACGGACGGGATTTATGTGAAGTATCATGGTTGAGATGATACCCCGACTGTGTTGATGAATTTGATAAGGTCGCGGTGTGTGGTAGCGGTGGTTAAGCATTTGAAAGTACTAGCCACATACCGCCAAATATGGTAAGCGGTAAGCCTACTAACCAATCGGCCCGAGGAGTGGACATACCTCCCACCACTCCTATTTGGTTTTTCCTGTTACTCGCTTCGACGTGTGGGAATACGTGTTGCAGGGCAACCAGGAGTACGGTCGTGTAGTCGCACTACAGACGTACGTCCTGCACATTGGATGTGCGTATGGTCCTGCAGTCGCTTGTGGTGGATCTGATCCACGAGTCGGAATGAAAGGCAAACGGTTGCTTCGGAACCATCGTTGGATGTTCCAAGCGTGTAAGTTAGGTTTACCCTTGCAAGGCTGAAATTCGATTCAGGAATCGTCCGTTTCTCGCGGAGATTGAGACTGGTTGATCCCTTTGCCACATAGAGTAACAAGAGCAACTTTATGGTTATCAAAGATGATGTTTGGCTAAAGATTCTACCATGCTTGAATAGTTATAGGTGCTTATCTAGAATGATTAATCACCAAGAACTTGAAAGCTAAAATTTGAAATTAAGGATCTACTCTTTGTTGCTTTTCAGCTGAAAACATTACCCATAACCATTAAAGCCTTCATGAGTCTAGTTACATGGCTAAGTATACCATGAAACGGGTAAGCCTTGCTGAGTATTAGAATACTCAGTCTTGCATTGTGACTTTTGTTCAGGTAATCCCTCTGACAATTCTGCTCTGCCTATGCAATGGCCTTACCCTCTGCCCGATGGTTGGTCCGTGGAGTGGGACCCATCCCCGACCAACACAGATCCTACCGAGTGATATCATGCCAGGGCTAGCATGATACCCGTACCAGCGCCGTATACAATGACCGTGTTTTAAACTCCGCTGCCATGACTTGAAACCTTAAACTGTTTTGTAATAATTTCCATCAGTTGGGCACTGACGTTACTTTTAGACACTCATGTAATATACCTACCTATGATGTAAAATGTGATGGCAATTATATCTCTGGACTCGCCTTCGTGCGAGGTACCTTGTTTGATCCTGCATTCGGTGGTTTATCGGGACGTTACCCGACAGGCCAAGGGATTATACCGTTTGAAGTACGCTGGAGCCCTCAAGAGTGGACTCGCGCACTTGAGCCGGTGTAATTCAGGTTGGTTCTGCCACACTGTGGCACATAGCCTCCAAATTGAATCAGAAGAAAAAACATCTGGGCGCTCGGAGAATAGCTATCCCTGCACATCATCTTTATGGGTAAAACTTGCGCAGGTTCTGAACGTTCCAAGAATTTGGGACGTCTTGGCCCTCGGGGTATTGTAGTCGATAAGACCCCGGTCTTGTAATCTGCTTGACGACGAACGGTCCTTCCCATCTCGAGTTGAGCTTGTGTAAGCCGGACTCATCTTGGATGCGGCGTAGGACCAAATCGGCAATACTGAACGACCGTTCTCTGACGTTGCGGTCATGATATTGCCAGATCCCCTGTAGGTATCGTGCTGACTGAATGAGAGTGGTACAGTGAGCCTCTTCAACAGAGTCAATCTCTAGCTGCCTTGCTTCATCCGCCTCGCCTTCATTGTACGTTTCAACCCTTGGGGATTTCCACTTGATGTCGGCCGGTAAGATAGCTTCAGAGCCGTAGACAAGAAAGAACGGTGTTTGTCTTGTGGCTTTGGACGGCTGAGTCCTGAGCCCCCAGACGACGTGTGCAACTCGTGTATCCACTTTCCTCCTTTCTTGCTGTTTTCATCATAGAGTCTTTTCTCGAGGCCCTCGATTATCATGCCGTTCGCCCTCTCGACTTGACCATTGGCCCTTGGGTGTGCAACAAAGACATACTTGACCTCGATGCACGCATTTTCACAGAACTCCCAGAACTGGTTGGCTGTGAAATTTGATCCCAGGTCCATGATGATGGTGTTCGGGAAGACGAAGCGATCCAGGATGTCGGAGATGAAATCCACGACTCTGTCTGGTGTGAGCTTGGCTACCGGCTTGTACTCGATCCACTTGGTAAACTTATCGACAGCCACCAATACATGGGTGAAACCACCTGGTGTCGTTGTAAAGGGCCCAATCATATCAAGGCTCCAGCAAGCAAACGGCTAGGATGGCGGTACGGTGATAAGATTGTGAGCTGGGACGTGAGATTTCTTGCCAAAGAATTGATAGTTTTGGCATCTCTGCACGAGGTCTTCAGCATCGGACACTGCAGTGGGCCACCAGAAACCAGCTCTGTATGCTTTCCCCACCAGCGTTCTTGGAGCTGCGTGGTTGCCACAAATGCCCTCATGAATCTCCCGCAGTATGTCGTAGCCGTCTTCTCCCGTGACGCACTTCATGAGCACCCCTGACCGTGCACCACGCCGGTAGAGTTTATTGTCAACTAGGACAAAACCTTTGCTTCTGCACATGACACGAGCTACCGCTGCACTTCTTGTGTCCATCCCCGCTGGTAGTCTTTGGTCCCGGTTGAAGTTGATATAAGTCTCTCTCCAGTCCTCTCCAAGCATCATAACCTCCCGATCAGGCTGTTGAAGGCCAGCATCGGTGGTTACCTGAGGTGAGGACTTGATGGATGGCTGTTTCAGCTCCTGGACGAAAACTCCCGCTAGAACTTGTGCGCGGGTGGATCCCAGCTTAGATAGTATGTCTGCACCAATATTATGTTCCCGTATCATATGATGAACCTCCAGGCCAGAAAACTTATTTTCTAGCTTGCAAACTTCTTGTACATAGGCGTCCATTGTCTCCTTGTTGCAGTCCCATTCTTTGTTGACTTGCTGAACGACCAGAAGTGAATCACCGTATACAAGTAGTCGCTTGATGCCTAGTGATATTGCCAAACATAGCCCGTGAAGCAAGGCTTCATACTCGGCTTCATTATTGGATACCTCCCAAAGGATCTTGAGGACATACTTCAATTGTTCACCTCTCGGAGAAATAAATAGGACTCCAGCGCCACCACCGTCAAGCTTAAGAGACCCATCGAAATACATGGTCCAGTGCTCTAGCTTGTCTACTGGGGTTGGAATTTGATTCTCTCTCCACTCAGCCATAAAATCGACTAGAGCTTGAGACTTGATTGCAGTGCGTGGCTTGAAGTCGATTGTACAAATCCCCCAGTTCCACTGCCCACTTTGATATACGCCCCGTGGCGTCTTGATTATGAAGAATATCCACCAACGGGAAATCCATAATCACAGTGATCTTGTACTCGTCGAAGTAATGGCGCAACTTTCTCGAAGTAATCAGTATTGCATATAAAAGTTTCTGAACTGCCGGGTATCGTACCTTAGATTCGGAGAGTACCTCGCTGACGAAGTATACAAGTCTCTGCACTCCAAATGCATGGCCCTTCTCGCTGCGCTCGACTACAATGGCACTGCTCACAGCATGAGTTGTCGCTGCAATGTAGATTAGTAGATCTTCTCCCAGCAGTGGTGCTGTAAGGACCGGAGGCGACTGAAGGTGGTGTTTCAGATCTTGCAAGGCCCGCTCGGCCTCCTCCGTCCACTGGAACTTGTCTTGGCATTTCAGGAGCTTGAAGAAGGGTAGTCCTCTCTCCCTGAGTCGGGAGATGAACCTGTTCAGGGCTGCCATACATCTTGTTAGCTTCTGCACATCCTTGACTGTGGCCGGAGCCCCCATGTCACTTATGGCCGTAATCTTCACAGGATTGGCTTCAATTCCCCAGTTACTAATGATGAACCCGAGCAATTTCCCTGATGGTACTGCGAAGACGCATTTAGTTAGGTTGAGCTTCCACCGAAATCTGCTTTACTGAACGTCTCTTCCAAGTCTGCAATCAGGTCGTCGGGATTCCTGGTCTTGATGACCACATCATCCACTTAGGCCTCAATATTCCGATGCAGCTGATCAGCGAAGCACATCTGAATTGCACGTTGATAGGTTGCTCCTGTGTTTTTCAACCCGAAAGACATAGTTTGTAGGTGTATGTCCCAAACAGGGTGATGAACGCGGTTTTTATTTGATCTTCCTCCTTGAGTGCGATCTGGTGATACCCCGAATAGCAATCAAGGAAGCAGAGGAGTACACAACCCGCCGTCAAGTCGACAACTTGATCAATGCGCGGTAGCCCGAAGTGATCCTTTGGGCAATGCTTGTTGAGATCAGTGTAGTCAATGCACATTCTCCATTCATTATTCATTTTCCTTACAAGGACGGGGTTAGCTACCCACTCTAGATGGATTACTTCTTTAATGAAGCCAGCCACGAGGAGTTTAGCTATTTCCCGTTTGATTGCCTCACGTTTGTCGTGAGCAAACCTTCGAAGGCGTTGCTTTTTGGGCACAGCCTGTGGGTGTATATTCAGACTATACTCGATCTGTGATATCCAGGTAGTTAGACAACTAGATACTAAGTTTGAGTGAATTATGTATGCATGTTATAATATATATAAGTTGTACCAGACATCAGGGGTATAATTGTAATTTAGGAATTGTGTAATTACTTGAGTATAAGTGTGTAAAAGTACTTTTAAGTGGTAAACCTACATCATTGTACAGAAGAACAATGCAAAAGTTAAATAAAACATAAGAAAAATGGACTTTATGGGAAACTAGGGATCTATGTGTAATTAACACAAAATATAAGGGGTTTACATGTGAAATGGTTAAAAGGTAAAAGTAAAACTCAGTTTTACTTAAGGACTAAAATGTAAAAAGAACTAGTAATGATGACTGCAGGAAAACTTGCAAAAAAGACCCTAAACATGAAAGCATTATGTTTGAATTACAAGACAAAGTTATAATTTGAATGGTGTTCTAAAGTTTAAAATAAAACTATAATCCTTGAGATTTTGAACTTGAACCTTAAAGCAGTCTGGTAGGATTTGAAATTTTCTACAACTTTGCTTTTGACACTTTTCTCACTAGGCTTTTGTATCAACGGGAATTTTTCCTTTACAGAGGAGTCCCTGGAAGTTTCCAGATTCGCAAATCAGTCCTTCTGACCCTGACTGCCTTCTTCCTCCTCTGTCACGCATGCTTCCTCTCTGTTCCTCTCTGTTCTGTCTCTGCTCCCGCCGCTCATAGCCGGCACAACAGCCCGAGCACCACCTCCTGCTAAATTTGCTCCCACGCGTCGCTCCACAGCCCTACCACCGCTCCTATTCCCGGCGCTGGCATTCCTCCCAAGTGCCACGATGTGCTGTTATTGCCAGCACCACCTGAGCGCCGGCGTCTCTCTGCTCGCCGTCCCGCCGCGTGGAGGCAAGCTTTAGAGACCCCCGGAGCTCTATCTTGTGGGCGCATCAGTACCGCAAGAGTCTCCTCGACCCATTCCTCCCATTAGCTAGTCGTTTCCTTGCTCCTAGACACCGGAACGCCGTCGCCGTTCTTCCCCAATCCCGGCAAGCTCGGCGCCACCGCGGGCCCGCTCCTGCAACCCTCCTCCGCCCGAACCACCACTACTGGAAGCTGTCTCTTAGTCCCCTGAAGCTATTGGACCAGACCCGTGCCGCCCAACTTGCCCGGAGCGCCGCCGTCAAGCTTTTCCCTGCCGCCGGCCATCTGCTTTCCGCGGGCAGACCTCTACACGACCCTAGAAGCCTAATCGAGCCCCTCCCGAGGTAGCCCCCGATCTCCTCTCGCTAATCCCCCTCTTCTCCCCCACTATTGCGACCCGAGCATCACGGATTTGGCCGGTCAAATGCCGCCGCCCCTCTTTGACTACGGCCAGGGACTCCATTGGAGAAGACAGTAAAGTTTCAGGGGGTTTTGTGCTAAAGCTAGGGGCTGTTTTGTAAATCTTATTTGAGATCTCTGCTGTGAACTTTGAAAATGCATAGAAAACAGTAGAAAAATCAGAAAAATGTGAAATTGGTTGGGTTAGAAACCTTATGATAAGCTCTGCAACTTTTATTTTATCACCATACCATGAAAGTACATAGTTTGTTCTGTATTTTAAATGTTAGTAAAAGGATGCATTAATTAAATCCTGAGATCTATAGTTTTGTTGCTGTTAGTTTTTGGAGCATGTGTTGTAGGTAATGTGAATAGTTCTGTGTAAATTTTTGAGGCCAAGATCAGCTCTCTAGCTAGAGTATTTGGTTACTTTTGTTATAAGTTAACGAAAGCTTGGCAATTTAATTTCAGAAGTATCTATGCATATTTAGGGATGAAATTTTTACTGTAGTCTAGTCTTTATGAGTGTAATATAACATAAAAATTTGAGAAACAGAAACCTAATATACATTGAGTTATAAATTTCAAACTTAGATTTCAAGATAAATCATAAATAATAATTAGAATGCATGAAAATTTATGGAACTTTTCTAGAATGCTAGACTTAAGTAGTTTATGATATTCTTAAATTTTGAACCCTAATTTTAGTATAAAATTCTAATCATAATTACACCTTGAAATTTCCAATCTTGATTTTGTTTAATTAGGTAAGTTGTTATTTATTTTATAGAATATCTAGAGTAAGGTTATTTCAGTTAAACCCACTTAGGATAATTTTCATAAGTATTAATTTAATCTTACTAAATTACCATTTGCCTAAAATTAATTCAAGGTTAACCGTAATTAAATAATAACCTAAAGTTAATTACAAAGTTTAACTAATAAAATAAATAGGAATGCTAAGTGTGTGTAGTGTTACTTAGGGTAATTAGATACACTACCTAATAAAATTAAATTGGATGTTTAGGGTAACCCCCCCCGGTTGCCTAACGAGACTAGTTAGTTCAATTAGTACTCGATAAATGACTGCCCAGTATAGGGTAGTTAGATTATCATCATAATGTGATCTTTCTTAAGTTGGATTGCAACTTTATTGTGAATTAATATAAAAATATATGCAGTTTTATAACTTATAATCTTGCATCTCATATAGACTCGACCACTCTCGCTGACGGGGATTATCAGCTAATCCCGGAACAAGAAGGAGGTTTTTCTGAAGACCCCGGGACTCTCATCGCGGATTTCTCTGAAGCCCCGAACCAAGGTTCGGAAGATAATAGTTTGACTAACCCCAACCCTGCTAGCGAAGGCAAGCTCCGGACATAACCCCTATTTTACTACACTGCAACCTATATTATTTGCATATATCTGTATGCATTAAGTTCTTAGGAGTTGTTTGTAACCCTTAGTTGCATAATTCCAGGAACCTATGTATTGAACACTAGAACTTGAGTCCGAATAGCTGCTCTGCTTATAGGATCGGTAGAAGTCGAGTGATTTCCTGTCACTCGCGCGATATATAGGAGTTGTAATGTTTACATTCCTGTTATCACTATAAGGATGACGGACGGAAGTTTTATGAGGTATCATGGTCAAGATGATACCCCGTCTGTTTTGATGAAGTTTGATAAGGTCGCAGTGTGTGGTAGCGGTGGTTAAGCGTTTGAAAGTACTAGCCACATGCCGTGAAATATGGTAAGCGGTAAGCCTAGTAACCGATCGGCCCGAGGAGTGGACATACCCCCACCACATGTATTTGCTTCTTTTGGTTACTTTGTTCGACGTGTAGGCATATGTGTTGCTGGGCAACCAGGAGTACGGGTTTTGTAGTCGCGCTACAGACGTACTTCCTGCACTTTGGATGTGCATATGACCTGCAGTCGCTTGTGGTGGCACTGATCCACGAGTCGGAATGAAAGGCAAACGGTTGCTTCGGAATAACCCTGTGGTGTTCCAAGCGTGTGTGTTAGGTTTACCTTGCAAGGGTTGAATCTCGATTCAGAATCGTCCGCCTCTCACGATGTATGAGACTGCTTATTCCCTTTACCACATAGAGTAACAAGAGCAACTTTATGATTATCAAAGATGGTGCTTGATTAAAGATTTTACCATGCTTGATTAGTTATAGGTGCTTACCTAGAATGGTTAATTCACTAGAACCTGAAAGCTAAAAGTTGGAAATAAGGATCTACTCTTTGTTGCTTTTCAGCTGAAAACTCTACCTAAATCTAAAAGCCTTCATGAGTCTAGTTATGGGCTAAGGTATACCCAATTCCGGGTAAGTCTTGCTGAGTATTAGTATACTCAGCCTTGCTTTTGTTGATTTAATTCAGGTAATCCATCTGATGAGCCAGCATTCATTACACCGTGGCCTTACCCTTTGCCTGATGGTTGGTCCGTGGAATGGGATCCGTCCCCGGCCAACACAGACTCCGCCGAGTGATATTATGCCAGGGCTAGCATAATATCTGTAATGACATCGTGTATATTAACTACGCTTTTCAAACTCCGCTGCTTTAACCAGAAACTTGAACTTGTGTTGTAATAAACTCTCCTCAGTGAGAACAAATGTTATTTTGTATATTTTTGTAATATAACTGCCTGTGGTGTAAATTATTTTGGCATTGTATCTCTGGACTCACCTTCGTGTGAGGTACCTTGTTGGATCCTGCGTTCGGTGGTTCATCGGGACGTTACCCGACAGACCAATAGTTTTATACCGTTTGAAGTGCGAGGTAGCCCTTCATTGAGGACTCGCGTACTTGAGCCAGTATAATTCAGGTTGGTTCTGCCACACGATCAGTTCCCTGGGCACCCCTAACATATCCACTGGTTTCCACGCGAATATGTCTCGGTTGGCCCGAAGGAAACTGACGAGCGCTAATTCCTATTTCTCATCTAAGCCTGCACTGATAACGGCGGTCTTGGATGAGTCACCCTACTGGAGCTGGATTGTGACAGTTCGTGTACTTGTAATGCTAGGCAAATATTTTGTTAGTGTGAAATATGTGTTTGTTTGTATATGTGAAACATTTGAAAATTTAAAGTGCAAGTGAAAAAGGGGTATTTTTGTAATTACAGAAAAATCTAGGGTTGTTTTTGCAAAATGTATTTGGATAAAGGTAATTTCAAAATGAGTAAAAGATGGTTTTGTAAACATGTTTTTCTTATTTTATTCCCCATAAAAATATATATTTATCTAAAAGTTGCATTAGAAATGCATGTGTTAAATTGTGTAAAAAAATTTTTGGTAAAGTGGTAAAAATTAAGGGTGTTTATGTGATTTTATAAAAGTACAAGTCCTTCTACGCAAGTATTAGATTTACAAAAGTAACTCTCAAAATTACTTAGGACTAAAGTGTAAAAGATGCAAGTCATCATGACATGTCTATCCAATCATTATGACGAGTCTATCCCGTCATTATGACATGTCATAAATGCTTGCATTTAGGTCCTGAAATTTTATAAATTACATTTCCAGGACAAAAGCAATTCAAATCCGATTTTTGTTCAAAGATTTACGTGTAAAAATATAAATTTTGAGTTTTTGAACTTGGGCCCTAAAGCAATGTTGTAGAGTTTGAAAAACTCTCCAACTTTCGTTTTGGGCATTTCTTCATTAAGGTTTTACATCAATGGGAAATTTCGCTTTACAAACAAGTCCCTGCAGTTTTCTGTATTTGCGTATAAGTCCTTGGGAAATCTCTTTTTCCCTTCTCCTCTGTCTCCTTATCCCTGGCGCCTCCTGTGGTCTCCACAAATCCACTGTTGGCATTTTTCAATTGGCCTCCATTCCTATCTCCTTTAGCCCCCTCTCTCTCACCTCTACCGGCCGAGCAGGCAGTGGATGAGCAGCGGCGCAGGGGGCAGCGGGCCCGAGCGGCAGGCGGGCTAGCGCGCGCAGGGGGGGCCGAGCGGTGAGCGACTCCAGACGCGCGCGGGTGAGCGGAGGCGGCCTGGGCGAGCGCGCGCGCGGATGCAGGCGGACGCGGAGCGGGCGCGGAGGCTGGCGGCGCTAGCTGCGGCAGGCGCCATGCAGCGGGCGTTGGCGGCGGCCTGGGCGGCTGGCGGCCCGAGCGGCTAGGGCAGAGGCGCGCTGGGCGAGCGCCCGAGGCGGGGCGACGCCAGCGCGGAAGCTGGACCGGCGGTGCGCAGGCGGGGCCGGCCTAGGCGAGCGGGCGCTGGGCGCGGCACGCGCGCGGGAGCTGGAGGCGAGCGCGGGCCGGTGCGACGGCTAGCGAGTGGCGACGGCTCGGCACGGATTTGGGCGAGGGCTAGCGCAGCGCGGTGCGGGCCACGGCGCAGCTGGAGGAGCAGCGTGCACGGGCGAGCGGTGCACAGTGGAGTGCCCGAGCGGGCTGACGGCCGCGGCTCGCGGGCGACAGCATGAGCAGGCGTGGAGCAGGCAGCAGGCACGCTGGAGCGTGCGGGTAGCGGCCTGGCGCGCGGTCACCGGGAGACAGAAGGAATGGGAGGACGCGGCGACATTGGGGCCTCAGCAACGATGGCAAAGCTAAAGCATTTGTGCTGAGTGCAGCGCGCCTGATTCCAAATAGGCGTCAGCTAACATTAGGCGGGAACACGCGCAAAGGAACAGAGGAGCGGAACGGCGGTTTGGCGTGGGCTAGCACGAGGATGCAGTTAAGGTGTTCGACGAATTGCCAGCCGCGGGAGAAGAGACGCCAAGCCTGCAGATGGTCTCTCATCGAACTTGTGACTTCAAAAAATATGCAGGCGGTGCTTCTCGTTCCGGTGATTCCAAGAGTGCAATAGACATGGTCGAATTCATCGGAATATGGAACGTCAAGGTGACAAAAGGCCAGCGGCACACGCTAGATGCAGAGGATGGGCGGTGGCCGAGAAGGGTGGATACACAAAGAGCGGCGAGCCGAAAAGAAAGACGACGAAGCGGGGGTGGCGACCGGATGCAGCGAGCTCGGAGGAGCCACGCACGGCGAGCTCTCTTTATCACTGCGGAGGTCGAAGCAGGAACAACGCGACGCGGGTCTGACGCGCGACGCAGGACTGACGGCCGACTCAGTTTGTTTCCGCAGGCGCATGTATTAAGGCAACCGATCACGCGCAAGTGAATTGGAGGCCGTTAGTGTGGGAGCAAAGCAGAAGCGGCGCACCAGAGATGCAACCAAGCGCGACGATACTGCCGGAGGCTTAGCTGTGAGCAGGAAAACCCTGAGGTTCGCGGCAAAGTTGTCCCAGCGAACCAATTCGACTCTGTCATCTCGTCCCAGGGGTCCACGACACCCAGCAACTCCTATCTCTCGTCGATCATCCGAGCAAGACCACAACACCTCAAGAAAGCTCGTGAACCCTTTCATCGAGCTTTTCTCTTCGCCAATCCTGTTCGCCACGGGACTTTACTTTCCGTCTGTTCTTCTCCACAACCAAGGCTACCCCAAGGTTTGCCCTAATTCACTGAATCTTCTTAATGCCGGCGATTCCTTTGCCGGAATATCGTCGTTAACTTCCTGTTATCTGTTTTCCCGGACCAGGGACTTGATTGCTTCGTTTTAGAAAGTTCTAGGGTGTTCTTTATAAAATTTCCAAAGCTTTTTGTATTTCAAATCGATGAACTTCTACATTTCATAGATTTTCATAGGAAGTTCATAAAAATGTAAAATCAATTTTGTTGAAACCCTAGGTCGAAATCTACAAGTTGTATGTTATGATCATGAGTTAAAAGTCTTTGATGGTGGTCTAGGTCAAGTGTTAGGGAATGAATGTTTTATTGTGCTTTATATTGTATGCCTGTGTTATAGCTAAACAGTAAGTCATAGGATGTATGTCTCCAGAAGGGATGTGTGATGTCTAGTAAATCTTTTCACACGAGTGTTCATGTCCCTGCCATCAAGACGTTATCCTCGTCTTGATTGCTGTTTCCTTAAGTTCCTCGTCGTATATAGATCCTTGTTAGTCCGTGTGCATCTATTGCTTAGCTAATACGTCTCAACAGTTATGCTTCGGTGTCAGGTTATCAACCCAACCACTTAGCATCCGTTTTCTTTAAGCCTATGATGTTTCTGCGTAACAGCTGTCAGTCGATACTTCTACCGTCGGCTGGTTAGCTGATATGATTGTTATCTTTCTAGTATCAGCTACTGCCGATACAATCCTTTTGTTCTGTCCTACATTGACTGCACAGAGTCGATGTATCGGAGATGCACACACGATCTTAAGGTTCTTGCCATCGGCCGACCTAAGCCGATTTTAGTTGCTTTTCCATATCGGTCAAACCCGACCGATCGATCCTTAGTTTCCCCATCCTTATCCACACACTTCTATCAGTCGATTTATCGACTGAGAGGTCAGCTTTATACTTATCGGTCACATACCCTTAACCACACTCCAATCGGCTATACGTCACTCAATTGTTGTGCTAACGTAATCGAGTCGATACAACCACACCTAGTTACCTAGGATAACACTTAAGCACATCTCAGTTAAGACACGACTGCTTTAGGAATCACCCCTCTGCTGAAGTAATCGATGTTTTCATCGAACGTCTAGGAACCCGATGCACTCATCAATCAGCTAAACCCTCGTTGTTTCTGTGACAGTTCGTGTACTTGTAATGCTAGACCTATATTTTGTTAGTGTGAAATATGTGTTTGTTCGTATAAAGCTTATGTGTGTTTTTGTGAAGTTTTTGAAAATTTAAAGTGCAAGTAAAAAGGGTATTTTTGTAATTACAGAAAAACCTAGGGTTGTTTTTGCAAAATGTAACTAGATAAGGGTAATTTAAAAATAAGTAAAGGGTGATTTTGCAAACATGTTTTTCTTATTTTATTCCTTGTAAAAATATATATATTTATCCAAAAGTTTCATTTGAAATGTGTATGTTGAAGTACGTAAAAATTTTGGGTAAAATGGTAAAAACAAGGGTGTTTGTGTAATTTTATAAAAGTACAAGTCCTTTTATGCAAATGTTTGATTTACAAAAGTAACTTTCAAATTTACTAAGGACTAAAGTGTAAAAGTGCAAGTCTTCCTGACATGTCTAATGACGAGTCTATCCCGTCATCATGACGTGTCATAAATGCTTGCATTTAGGTCCTGAAATTTTATAAATTACATTTCTAGGACAAAAGCAATTCAAATCCAACTTTTACTCAAAACTTCACGCGTAAAAATATAAATTTTAAGTTTTTGAACTTGGGCCCTAAAGAAATGTTGTAGAGATTGAAAAACTCTCCAACTTTCGTTTTGGGCATTTCTTCATTTGGGTTTTAAATCAACAGGAAATTTTGTATTACAGATAGGCCCTTACGGTTTTTTGTATTTACGCGTAGGTCCTTGGGGAAATCCATTCCCCTTTCTCCTCTGTTTTCTTATCACTGGCACCTTATCTTCTTCCTGCCGTCTCCTTCTTTCCTCCTCTCACTGGCAGCACCATCCCTATCCTCATCCACTCCCTCTCCCTCTCCTCCTTCACTCGGATCAGCACAGGCGGCACAGGAAGCGGCGCGGGCGGCGTGCTGCGCTAGGCGGGGCTGGGCGCATGCGGCAGTGCGCAGGCGGCGGAGCGCTGGCGGCCCCAGGCGGGGGCGCGCGGCCGGCGCCGAGCCAGGCGCGGCGCGGTCAAGGGCGCGCGGCCCAGGCGCGCGCGGACGGCGTCACGCAGCGCGGGGCGCGAGCCAGTGCGGCGGCTCGGGCGCAGCTAGGACGGGGCGTGGCAGGCAGTGGCTGGTGCAGGGCGTCCGGGCGGCTCCGGGGGCAGCGGCCCGGGGGCGCGCGCGTGCGGGCCCATGCGCGGCAGGCGCGCGGGCCGCGCTGGGCGAGGGGAGCCCGAGCGGCGGCAGGTGGGCGAGCAGCAGGCCCAGGCGGCGCGGCCCAGGTGGAGCGAGCGGCGCGCGGGTGAAGTGCGCGCGGGAGCCAAGGCGGCGAGTGCAGGCGTGGACCCCGAGCGGTGTGTGGCTAGGCGAGTGAGCAGGTAGTGGGAGGAGCGGAGCATGAGGGTGCAGACTGCGCTGGCGTGCGGCCTAGAGTATGCACAGGCGGCCGGGCGAGCTAACGCAGGCAGGACGGCTCGCGAACGCGGAGGGCGCTGGAGACGCGGTTGGCGGCGCGCGCGTGAATGGCTCGGCCGGAATAGGAGCAGCATGCGCACGGCCGGAGGTGCGCGCGAACAGGAGCGCGCAGGCGCGGGTGTGGACGCTGCTCGTGCGGGAGGCGTGACGCTGATGCATGAGTGGCACACGAGCCAAGCGGCGCTGGAGCGGTTCGCGGGCGGTGCAGGAGCGAACCTGAGCGACGCTGAACGGGTGACGCGAGCGTACGCGCGATGACGCGTGAAAGCTGGCGGTGTGTGCAAGTGTTGGGCGGCCGGAACAGAGCGGGCCCATGAGCGCGAGCAGGCGATGCTGGAGTGCGACGTGCCGAGCAACGGCACGCGCAGAAGGAGATGCGGTGCAGTCAGATCAAGAAGGGTTTCTTCTTGAGCGAGCAAAGGTGTTCGGTCGACCATGCTTTGGCATCGCATGTGCGTGGGCAGAGAAAGTTCAACCGTGAGCAGGAAAACCCTGAGGTTCGCGGAGGAGTCAACATAGCGGACCAATTCGGCTATCTTCCACCCACGGCAACCATGCTCGGCAAACCCCTTCGTCATCCACGAAATCTCATCATCGTCGAGCTTTCTCTTCGCCGATCCTATCGCCACGGGACTTCACTTTCCGTCTGTTCTTCTCCACAACTAAAGCTACCCCAAGGTTTGCCCTGATTTACTAAATCTTCTTAATGCCGACGATTCCTTTGCCGGAATATCGTCGTTATCTTCCTGTTATCTGTTTTCCCGAACCAGGGACTTGATTGCTTCATTTTAGAAAGTTCTAGGGTGTTCTTTGTAAAATTTCCAAAGCTTTCTATATTTCAAATCGATGAACTTCTACATTTCAAAGATTTTCGTAGGAAGTTCATAAAAAGGTAAAATCAGTTTTGTTTGAAATCCTAAGTCAAACCCTACAAGTTTTATGTTGTAATCTTGAGTGAAAGTCTTTGATGTGTGGTCTAGGTCAAGTGTTAGGAAATGAATGCTTTATTGTATCTTATATTGTATGCGTATGTTATAGCTGAAAAGTAAATCATACAATGTATGTCTTAAGTAGAGATGTGTGATATCTAGTTAATCCTTTCCCACGAGTGCTTATATCTCTGCCACTGAGACTTTAACCTTGTCTTGATTGCCGTTTCCTTAAGATCCTTTTCGTAAAAGGATCCCTATTAGTTTATGTGTTTTTGCTGCTTAGCTTTTACCCCTCTGCGGTTATGCTTCAGCGTTGGTTATCAGTTCAGCTGCTAAGCATCCATTTTCCTTAAGTCTATGATGTTCCTATGTAACAGCTGTCAGTCGATACTTCAACCATCGGCTGGTTAGCTGATACGATTGTTACCTTTCTAGTATCGGCTACTGCCGATACAGTTCTCTTGTTCTGTCCTACATCGGCTGCACATAGTCGATGCATCGAAGATGCACCCACAATCTTAGGGTTCTTGCCATCGGCCGACCCAAACCAATTTTGGTTGCTTTTCCATATCGGTCAAACACGGCCGATCGATCCTTAGTTTCCCCATCCTTATCCACACACTTCTATCAGCCGATTTATCAACTGAGAGATCGGCTATATACCTATCGATTATATACCCTTAACCACACTCCTTTCGGCTATACGTCACTCAATTGTTGTGCTGACGTAATCGAGTCGATATAACCGCACTTAGTTACCTAGAATAACACTTAAGCACATCTCAGTTAAGACACAACTGATTTAGGAATCACCCCTCTGCTGAAGTACTCGATGCTTTCATCGATCGTCTAGAAACCCGATGCACCTTTCTATCGGCTATACCTCTGTTGTATCCAATCGACTCTGTTATAGTCTTCAACATATAGTCCTTCTTAATTAGTTGTCCCCCTAAAGCTCTGTCTAAGTTTAATTCAGATCTTTCTGGTTGTTGTGTGAGTAGTCTGTTAGATGAGTGCTAGATTGTAACTTTATTGTGAAGTAGAATAGTTTTGTGTGCACACTTGAATGTAATGTTGCATTACATGTAGATACGACTACTTCGGCAACGGTACCTACGAGATCTCCCCAGAGTCTACAGAGGAGGTTCCTGAAGATCAAGTGAACGTCACCAAGGGATTAACTGAAGCCCCGAACCAAAGTTCGGAAGATATTGACTTACTGACTTCAGACCCACCAGTAAAGGCAAGCCCCGGACATAACCCTCTATTTTAATTATACTGCAATCTATATCTACTTACGTATTCTATGCATTAAGTTCTTAGGAGTTGCTTGAAACTCTAGTTGCATTCTCCTAGGAACCAATGTGATGAATACTAGCACAGGAGTCCGACTAGCTGCTATGCCAATAAGGCCTGTAGAAGTCGGGTGATTTCCTGTCACTCGCGCGATGTAGGAGTTGCTTGTTTACAATTCTGCAACCACTATAAGGATGACGGATAGGGTCATGTACTGTATCATGACCTGAAGTTTTACCCTGTCTGTTTTGTTAAAAGTTGATAAGGCCGATCCATGTGGTAGTGGTGGCTAAGCGTTTGAAAGTACTAACCACATGCCGCGAAATATGGTAAGCGGTAAGCCTAGTAGCCAATCGGCCCGGCAAGTGGACATACTGACCACCACTCGTCTTGCTTCTTCTGGGTACTTATGTTCGATGTGTGGGAATACGTGTTGCAAGGGCAACCAGGAGTACGGGTTTTGTAGTCGCGCTACAGACGTACGTTCTGCACATATAGGGTGTGCGTATGGTCCTGCAGTCGCTTATGGCGGCCCTGTCCACAACCCGGAATGAAAGGCAAACGGTTGCTTCGGAACGCCCTG
This sequence comes from Panicum hallii, assembly GCF_002211085.1. Classification (NCBI taxonomy): domain Eukaryota; kingdom Viridiplantae; phylum Streptophyta; class Magnoliopsida; order Poales; family Poaceae; genus Panicum; species Panicum hallii. The sequence goes on along the minus strand of NC_038050.1, from coordinate 25,410,011 downwards.
TTGGTATTCCAAGCGTGTGTGTTAGGTTTACCTTGCGCGGGTCTGACGCGCGATGCAGGACTGACGGCCGACTCAGTTTGTTTCCGCAGGCACGTGTATTAAGGCAACTGATCACGCGCAAGTGAATTGGAGGCCGTTAGTGTGGGAGCAGAGCAAAAGCGGCGCACCAGAGATGCAACCAAGCGCGACGATACTGCCGGAGGCTTAGCTGTGAGCAGGAAAACCCTAAGGTTCGCGGCAAAGTTGTCCCAGCGAACCAATTCGACTCTGTCGTCTCGTCCCAGGGGTCCACGACACCCAGCAACTCCTATCTCTCGTCGATCATCCGAGCAAGACCACAACACCTCAAGAAAGCTCGTGAACCCTTTCATCGAGCTTTTCTCTTCGCCAATCCTGTTCGCCACGGGACTTTACTTTCCGTCTGTTCTTCTCCACAACCAAGGCTACCCCAAGGTTTGCCCTAATTCACTGAATCTTCTTAATGCCGGCGATTCCTTTGCCGGAATATCGTCGTTAACTTCCTGTTATCTGTTTTCCTGGACCAGGGACTTGATTGCTTCGTTTTAGAAAGTTCTAGGGTGTTCTTTATAAAATTTCCAAAGCTTTTTGTATTTCAAATCGATGAACTTCTACATTTCATAGATTTTCATAGGAAGTTCATAAAAATGTAAAATCAATTTTGTTGAAACCCTAGGTCGAAATCTACAAGTTGTATGTTATGATCATGAGTTAAAAGTCTTTGATGGTGGTCTAGGTCAAGTGTTAGGGAATGAATGTTTTATTGTGCTTTATATTGTATGCCTGTGTTATAGCTAAACAGTAAGTCATAGGATGTATGTCTCCAGAAGGGATGTGTGATGTCTAGTAAATCTTTTCACACGAGTGTTTATGTCCCTGCCATCAAGACGTTATCCTCGTCTTGATTGCTGTTTCCTTAAGTTCCTTGTCGTATATAGATCCTTGTTAGTCCGTGTGCATCTATTGCTTAGCTAATACGTCTCAACAGTTATGCTTCGGTGTCAGGTTATCAACCCAACCACTTAGCATCCATTTTCTTTAAGCCTATGATCTTTCTGCGTAATAGCTGTCAGTCGATACTTCTACCGTCGGCTGGTTAGCTGATACGATTGTTATCTTTCTAGTATCGGCTACTGCCGATACAATCCTTTTGTTCTGTCCTACATTGACTGCACAGAGTCGATGTATCGGAGATGCACACACGATCTTAAGGTTCTTGCCATCGGCCGACCCAAGCCGATTTTAGTTGCTTTTCCATATCGGTCAAACCCGACCGATCGATCCTTAGTTTCCCCATCCTTATCCACACACTTCTATCAGTTGATTTATCGACTGAGAGGTCAGCTTTATACTTATCGGTCACATACCCTTAACCACACTCCAATCGGCTATACGTCACTCAATTGTTGCGCTAACGTAATCGAGTCGATACAACCACACCTAGTTACCTAGGATAACACTTAAGCACATCTCAGTTAAGACACGACTGCTTTAGGAATCACCCCTCTGCTGAAGTAATCGATGTTTTCATCGAACGTCTAGGAACCCGATGCACTCATCAATCAGCTAAACCCTCGTTGTTTCCAATCAGCTCTGTTGTAACCCTCAACAAGTAGTCGACTCTAATTAGTTGTCCACCTAAAACTCTGTTTAAGTTTAGCTTCAGATCTTTTTGGTTGATATGTGAATAGTGTGTTATATGAATGCTAGGTTGCAATTGTATTGTGAAGTAAGGTAATGTTATGTGCACACTTTGAATGAAATATTGCATTGCATGTAGATACGTCTACTTTTGCAAACGGTAACTACGAGATCTCCCAGGAGCCTACGGCGAATGTTCCTGAAGACCAAATGAACGTCACCAAGGGATTAACTGAAGCCCCGAACCAAAGTTCGGAAGATGTTGATTTACTGACTTCAGACCCACTAGTAAAGGCAAGCCCCGGACATATCCCACTACTTTATTTACACTGCAATCTATGACTACTTGTATATACTTATGCATTACGTCTAGGAGTTGTAATGAAACCCTAGAAGCATGAATACTAGGAATCCAATGTATTGAACCGAGTCCTTATCGCATAGATGCTCCGCTAATAGGGCCGGTAGAAGTCGGGTGATTTCCTGTCACTCGCGCGATATAGGAGTTGCTTGTTTACAATTCTGCAACCACTATAAGGATGACGGACAGGGTCATGTGCTGTATCATGACCTGGAACTTTACCCTGTCTGTTTTGATAAAAGCTTTAAGGTCGAAATGTGTGGTAGTGGTGGCTAAGCGTTTGAAAGTACTAGCCACATGCCGCGAAATATGGTAAGCGGTAAGCCTAGTAACCAATCGGCCCGGCAAGTGGACATACCTCCCACCACTCGATCTTTGTTTTATGTTCACACGCACCGACGTGTGGGAGTACATTCTGCAAGGCAGACAGGAATACGGGTTTTGTAGTCGCGCTACAGACGTATGTCCTGTACACATTGGGTGTGCGTATGGTCCTGCAATCGCTTGTGGTGGCCTGTCCACGACCCAGAATGAAAGGCAAACGGTTGCTTCGGAACTATCGTTGGATGTTCCAAGCGTGTGTGTTAGGTTTACCTTGCAAGGTTGAATCTCGATTCAGGAATCGTCCGCCTCTCACGATGCATGAGACTGCTTATCCCTTCTGCCACATCGAGTAAAAAGTGTAATGTTCAATGGAATAATTTTGATGGATGGGAATATCTACATTGCTTGCTTAGTATAGGTGCTTACCTAGAGGACTAATCAAACTAGAATCTGAAAGCTAAAACTTGAAAGTAGACTATACTCTTAGTTGCTTTTCAGCTGAAAATAAACCCAGAGCCTTTACAATGCCTTCATGAGTCTAGTTATGGGCTAAAGTATACCCAAACCCGGGTAAGCCTTGCTGAGTATTAGTATACTCAGCCTTGCTAGTTTTATGTTTTTCAGGTAAAGCCCTTGAAGACCCTACTCTTTCCCTGTCTTAGCCCTGTGCTCTTCCAGAAGATTGGTCCGTGGAATGGGATCCGTCCACGACCAACATTGGTGATACCGAGTGATGTCATGCCTGGGCTTAGCATGACATCCGTCTTAACGACGTGTTGTAATCGTCGCGTATGTTTTCCACTGCCAAAAACCATAGCTTTAATGGTTTGTAATCTTTTCTCTAGATTTGAAACTTCATACTTCTTTTGGAAGCTCTTGTAATGTAATTCTCTGTGATGTAAAATGTGATGGTGATTGTATCTCTGGACTCACCTTCGTGTGAGGTAACCTTATTTGATCCTGTGTATCGGTGGTTTATCGGGACGTTACCCGACAGGCCAAGGGATTATACCGTTTGAAGCACGTTGGAGCCCTCGGGAGTGGACTCGCGTACTTGAGCCGGTATAATTCAGGTTGGTTCTGCCACATGGATCGTCTTGAGGGCCACGTCGCTGGTCGACTGGATGCTCGACTTGCTGGCCTTTCTCGTAGGGATTTCCAGCCCGGCTTGGGAGAGTTGTTGCGCGGTCATGAGTACTTCCCTAGAAGCATCTGGCACACGCGCAGTTGAAGCATACTAGATCGCCTCCTGGTTGCAGTCATACGACTTCTTCAAGTCACCCCGGAGAGTGAGTACTCCACTTCATCCTGGCATCTTGAGAAGCAAATAAACATAATGCGGCACTGCCATGAATTTGGCCAGTGCCGGTCTGCCCAGTATGGCATGATAAGAAGATTCAAAGTTGGCAACTTCAAATTTGATGAACTCGGTGCGGTAGTTCTCCCTCGTGCCGAAGGCGACTGGAAGAACCACCGTGCCAAGTGGGTGCGCCGCATTACCTGAGACAATGCCGTAGAAAGGAGACTTGCTTGGAACAAGCATGTCCGTTAAGTCAAGGCCCATCTTTCTCAAAGTGCTGGCGAAGATGAGGTTGAGACCGCTTCCGCCGTCGATGAGTACTTTGGTGAGCCCGACTTCTGCCACCACCGGGTCCAGGACCAGGGGGAACTTGCCGGGCTACGAGAAGCTTGTCCACTGATCATTGCATGAGAATGAGATGGGGACCTCCAACCAACGGAGTGGTCGTGGTACTGCCGGCTCGACATATATGATCTCTCGGAGGAGCAGTTTCTGTTCCCGCCTGGAACTGAAGTCCGCATCTCCCCCGAAGATGACGTTGATGGTTTTCAAGGCATCCTAGAACTTCGCGCTGTGCGATTTGTCCCCTTGGTCGTCCTCTTCGGGTTCTTTGTCCATTGGCTTGTTCTTTTAGCCACCACCAGGATTGCTGAATGTCCTCCGGAGGTGGTAGCAATCAATTGCCATATGATTGGCACCTGGATGCCATGGGCATTTCTTCTGCAGGAACTTTTCGAACTCCTCCTGCGTCATAGTCTTCTTGCCCCGCGAAGGACAATCCACAGCCGCGATGAGGTCATCTGGCTTGCGCTTTCAGGATGGACCCGAGTAGTCCCGCTGGCTCTTGTCGGTACGACTGTCGTTTGTGTGCCTCAGGTTGCTATCATTGCGTCTCGGGAACCGCTCCCGCATCTTTTCCTCCTACTCAGACCAGTCGTGCATCATGTCATGAAGCCCTGCAATAGTTTTCGGTCTGTTCCACCCAAAGTGTCTGTAGATGTCTGGGTCGGTGATGCCGTTGTAGAAGCAGTCGATGATGTCTTCCTCTGAGATATTGGTAATGGTGGTGCACACATCTAATGGTGGGCGTGTATAGGATCGTAGGAGCTCGTTACATTCCTATTTACATTGAGCAAGATCGTGATGAGTACTTGCACGAGTGATCGCCCCTTGGAAGTTGTCGATGAAGACCTTCTTGAGCCGCTCCCAGGAGTCGATCGAGTTGTTGCTGAGGCTCTCCAAACAAGAGAGTGGCGCAGGGTCCAAAGCCATCGGGAAGTAGATGACCTTGGTGATGTTGGAGCCTCTTGCGACTTCAATGGCGGTGGAGTAGCAATGTCGCCATTGCTGAGGAGCTTGCTTGCCATCATACCTGGTGATCCCAATCAGCTTGAAGCCCTCAGGGTACTTGTAACTACTGAACCTTGTGGAGAACGCTGGAAAATGATCGCTGCAGTTAGTACCCTCTGTTTCGGCTACTTCACGCTCTCTACGCCAGGAATCAATTATGGATCGCACATCATGACCTTCATTGATTCGCTGGCGTAGGTCTTCTGGGGGTTCCGATGATTGGCCTGTCACGGGTTGCCTCCTGGAGGTGCCTGCTGCCTCCCGCCAGTGGCCTGACTCCCGCGAACATTGTCGTTGTTGTTGCTACGCTAAGGTTGAGGACGGCCGCCTGCCATTCGACTGTGAGCCTAGCTACAGCTTTGGCCCACGCGCTATTCCCTGATGGTGGATGCCGGGTTTTGTTGATCGAGCTGAATCCAAGCCCTCTGCGAGTAGCGAAGTGCTTGACGTAGGTTTGGATCGTTACTGCGCTCGAGTATAGCAGTTACCCTGGCGATGTTGGCCACCGGAGTCCTGAAGCCCCGCTCGCTTAGGGCAGCGAATTCGGCATCCAGCTCGCGATGCATAGATCGCATGCACTCGTTGACCCTCCTTTGCCGGACTGCGTGAGCTCTGTTCCTGGCCCTCCGTCATCACGATCGGCATCATTTTCGTCGCCGGTGTTGGCTATGCCCTCATCTTCAGATATCGCATCAAATTCAATGATGGACAAGCCGCCATCATCCTTGCCCTCTTCCACCATCAGCACCTGGCATGAGATGAGCTCATCAGAGCTCGCTTCGACTAGCTCGGTCGACTCCTCTGCTATGGTGGCTAATGGCTTGCCCTCCTGAAAAGGCAAAGGCTCAAGGTGTGCCACAAGTCGGTATTCATCCTCGAGTAGATTAGAGAGTTTCATGCCCTTCCAATGCATGAAACAGCCCTCTAAAGTAGAGGTGATTGTCAGACCGTTGTGATCAAAACAACCCGTGGCCCCCTGACGTGCGGTGGCTTCGGGCTTTCCGATTCGGAGTAAAGAGTCCAAGTCCTTTTCCAATGTGGAGAGGGACTTGGAGTTGTTGGCCTCCTGAAGATTAGTGGCTGAATTGCGTAGATCGAGCCGCGATCGGTTACGCAAGTCCTCAGATTGGAACGAGTCCAACCCGAGCAAGGTTGTTGCAACACTGGATGGAGTCGCCTCGAAAGCAGACTCCTCCTCGGTCCTCATAGCGGAGCCATGGGTTGACAAATCATCGAGATTATCGATGAACTCGTCGAGGTCGCTATGAAAACTCACCGCAAGAGTTTTCAGCTTCATGTCGATGATGAATCGACAAAAACTACCCACACCATCTGCGACGCAAACCCACGAGCTGAAAACGAACGTCGTGCCTTGAGGGGGCACAACACTAGTGAACTTGAATGATGCCATCAAGTTCACCGGTGGATCTTCGATGCGCACCCCTACCTGGCGCGCCAGCTATCGGTGTTTTACCACCTGCCCACCGAGGGGTATACCCGAGGTGGTATGTTTTAGGTAGGGTGACGCCGAGATCAGGAATTCGAAGGTACAAGCAACACAAGGTTTAGACAGGTTTGGGCCGCGATGTGCGTAATACCCAACGTCCTGTATGGTGGTTTGTATTGCCTTGGGTGTTGATTGATGTTTTGAGGGAGTCCCTACCCGCCCTTATATATCCGGGAGGACAGGTTACGTGAATTCTAGTCCAATACTAGCCAAGGAACCATACTCGAGTACAACTCAAGTAGTTTCCTTTTGTACCGACTAATCCTACTTCGCATGCGAGTAAAGTACAACACAGATAAGGTATAGGACATGTCCTATCCCCTAATGCTATATGAACTACGTTATGTACAAAGTCCCGTAGTCCCGGGTCTGACACGGACGGCCAGGCACTAGACCCAATCACCACATCACCGATCCAGGGGCAAGGAAACACACTTACCTTGATTTTGAGTTGTGCACGAAGTTGGTTTGATCAGATGACCCGAAAGGCTTCACCCATGGATTGAAGGGCCCACCTGCATGCAAGACTTGGGCAAACTCCTGAGAACCACCTCCCAAGGTGTCATGCAAGCGTTGATCATCATGTGGGTGCAATGGAGGGATGAGACACGCCAGAGTCAGGCCGACCGGCCTCCAACTGCCAAGCCTCGGACAAACGCTACCACAACCATCACCAAGAGAACATCAAAGCCATCCAGGAGAAGGGTGGTGCCACGCGGCCACCGTCTCAGGCCGGCCAGCTTGGATGAGGCCAGCCAGCCCCTAACTGTCACACCACGCAACCGACTTTGGCTGGCAATTACTCCATCCGACGTAGTGGCATCCAAACTAAGCACTTACCCCAAGCACCAACCTGAAGAAGCTATAAAAGGGAGCCTCCACCTCCATCCAAGATACATCAAGGAGTTCTCTACTCATTTCACTCTCTAGAGTTAGGTTTAGTGCTCTAGGAGTTAGAGTCGAGTCGAGCTTGTCTCGGGATTCCAAAGTCATCATCGGAAGTCTGGTATAACCTCTTATATCTTTCCCTTCGATATTTATCAATATAATTTATCTTTTTTATCTTTTTGAGTCAGCTTTACTTCCCACATTTTTTTATCTTTCCAAGTTATTCAGTTATGCACGGAAGTTCTCTCCTTTAGCTTAGGCTTTGTTCTCTTTCAAATTTTATCGGGATCTTACCTTACGGGTTTTCTCGCCCGGAATAGGGAGCTCAAGTTAGGTCCCTAGGTTAAGGGGGAGGCCTCAAGAGAAATCCTAACACCGAGTGCAAACGTGGTGTCTAACTTAGTGTTAGCTATGAAGTGTGTTCCACCCCACCGAACAGTGTGGTAGGCGGCAGGTGGAGACAACCCTGTCCGTCCCTTGTAGTCCATCACGTTCAGGTGCTTTCATAGCAGTAGTTGCAGGTTGCCGTTGGACTCCCCTCTCACCCCTTGTGCAGTCCTTCCAGTTCCAGCCACCGAAGTAAGTTCTTGGTTCCCGATAACTAGCTAGAAGCAAAATTTAGTCAAGAAAGACTAACTCGTTAGTCTAGAAGTGTTCTAGGAGTCTCTCTCGCTTATTGTCCTCCCAGCTATTCTGTTGGGCATAAGAAACGCCAACAAGCATTTCTAGCACCGTTGCCGGGGAAGCAATTGGTGCTAAAGTTATCGTTGACTAGTTTGATAAATTTACTGATTTATCGCCGCTAATTTTAGCGGGCTTACCATTGCTCTCTTGTCTTTGTGATATATGCAGAACAGTGTAAGACCGGTTTTGATCTACCATACAACTTCAACCCAAATCCAAAAAGAATTGGTCGAATTGTCTAACACAGAATCATCCCACCTCAGAAAAGGCTTTCTTTAGGGCAAGGTTCGACAACATCAACTTCATCACCCATGGCTCAGAAGACACTCCGTCAATTCTCAGCCCCATCCAGTAGCCATATCCCTACTGGACTGAACACCGACCAAGGCAATGAAGGCTTTGAGCTGAAGACTGGGCTTGTCAACATGGTCCAAGCAAGTCCCTTCTGTGGTAAGGCATCCGAGGATGCCAACGCTCATCTCCAGATCTTCCTGGAAGTGAGCAGCACAATCAACCCCAGAGGCAATACAATAGAAAACATTCGTCTTCGGCTGTTCCCATTCTCTTTGCTTGGGAAAGCAAGATCTGGTTCTACACCAACAAGGATGCATTCACCACATGGGATGCCTGCTCTAATGCATTCCTGGCCAAGTACTTTCTGGTGGGCAAAACCAATGCCTTTCGGAACAGGATTTCCAGTTTTCAACAACTCCAGGAATAAACCATCCTAGAAGCCCGGAACGTCTCAAGGAATACATCACAGCATGCCCACACCACGGCATCGAAGAGTGGCTGATCATCCAGAACTTCTTCCATGGCCTGAGTCAGCGAGCGCAAGACCAAATAGATGCAGCAACCGGAGGAGCATTTCTCTCCCTCGACGTTGCAAGAGCTAAGGTGCTCATCGACAAGATTGCCTCCAACCAGAGTTGGAAGGGAGATAGGCAACCAGCCCATGCTAAAGGAGTACACCAAATTGATGGTGTAAATATGCTAGCAGCCAAGATGGATCTTCTCATGAAAAAGCTGGAATGTCCGCACCAAGAGGTCAACCAGATCATGGAGTCTCGGATCACATGTGAGACATGTGGCAATACTAAGCACTCGGGCAATAGTTGACTGATGACTGAAGAGTACGTGAACTTCATTGGGAATAATAATCTCAATAACTTAGGCTACCATCCTCAACAAGGTTGGAACTCCAAGCCCAACCTCCCCTTCGGCCAACAACAAGGTAACAATTTTCAGCCTTCATTAAAAGACCTAGTGTACGGCCAAAAACAAATCAATGATAATATTAGCAAGAAATTTCAATCTAATAATAAAATTTTGGAGTCTTTTGCCGCACAACTAGAGGGGTTTAACTCTATTATTAAAAATTAGCTAAGCTTTAATAAAATGATAGAAACCCAAGTAGCTCAGCTGGCCTCATCTTGCCCTAACCATAACTCGGGAAAGCTATCCGAGCAACTGAAAGTGAACCCCAAGGAAAGTGTGAATGCGGTGACTATGCGGACTGGAAAGTCCATGCAGGATGCACCCCATCCGCATGATGAAGATACACGATGGAAGACCGTAACCATCAGGGATGCCAATGCTGAAGATGAAGTGTAGGAGGAGGCTGACGAATCCAACACCATTGCTACCCAAGGAGAAACCAAGGAAGTCCCAAGGTCTTCCCGATAGTACCAAGATACAACTGCCTTACCGTTTCCGGAATGGAGAAGGAGGCCGGTGGCCGGCGAGCAATTCGGCAAGTTCATCGAGGTAATTAAGAAGCTCTATATCAACATACCGCTTCTTGATGCTATGCAGGTTCCCACGTATGCCAAGTATATCAAGTATATCCTTGGAAACAAGAAGACCCTACCAACCACTGAGGTTGTGCAACTTACGGAGGAGTGTAGCGCAGCTATACTCGATCCTCTCCTAGAGAAGAAGAAAGACCTAGGATGCCCCACCATCGCATGTTCAATTGGAGCCCAACACTTTAAGTACGCTCTTTGTGATCTGGAAGCAAGTGTCAGCGTCATGCCAAACATAGTTTATGATAAACTTAACCATCATACGCTTGCTCCTACTACCATTTGCTTCCAGCTAGCGGACCAATTGATTCATTATCCCACGGGGATCGCTGAAAATATTCTGGTAAAAATTCGGAACTTTTTCGTCCCCATTGATTTCATCGTCCTCGACATGGAAGTCAACACCAAGACCCCTCTCATCCTTGGAAGGCCGTTCTTGAGCACGGCGAATGCACACATTGATGTAGAAGCCGGAGAAATCCAGCTCAACATTAATGGGCAGAAGGAGAGATTCGCCTTCAGACCAAAGGTTGAACAATGCTCACAGGTCAAAACATTCAGTCGGAAGAAGAAATCCAATAAAGAGCCAGAGAAGCCATCAACCCCATCCATCAAAGTACTGATCGAATTTGTGGAAAGTCTTCATATTCGAGCGGAGATCAAGGTGCATAACCAGCGGAACGCGAAATGAAGAATCCAACATAAGAAATTTCTGGAGCTCGAGAAGAAAGAGATCGAAACAAGCAAGCCCACAAAGAAAGAGTGGCAAAGGAAAGTGTCATCACTGATGACAACTCCATCCGGTGACAACAATCGAACCCAAGGTATGGAGAGTCCTGCTCCGAACTCAAAAACCCAAGCTCTCGCCATGAGGTAACATGGTAGTTATCCACTCTTTGCATTTGCATATAGGATAGTTTATTTCCATGCATAATTTATTTCGACTTCATCATAGCATGTTTAAATTTCTGCAAAGTGCATATTTATTTTTCAAACTTTTGTTTCAAGTGCACTACATAGAAAGATCAAAAATTTTCGGCCAGTTTGCAGGCCGGCCGGCCCACATGTTATCCTCTGGCTAGTGTGCAGCTATAGGGAAGAAAAAGCATGGCAAGGACTTCAATCAGAAGAGCAAACAATAATGACCATGCATGTGCAGGCCATTTAACCCCATCATGGATGGTTCGCCTCTCTTTGCACCGTTCACGTCCCATCGTGCAACATTTTCGCTTGAGTGCTCGTGCAGGAGTGAGACATGATGAGCAAATAGTGCGCAGGAGAAAGCATAGCGCAAGGGAGTGCAGCACCAGGCTGACCAGCCCCATCATGGTCGGTTGGCCTCTCCTTCACCGCTACCATCCCATCGCCGCCTACCAAGGCACGTTCACCTACAAGTCTACGAGTAGGAGGTTGAAGTGGAGCTCCCGGCGTCGTCCATGAGCTGACCGGCCAGGCCCAAACCGGCCGGCCTACCCCCTGCGTGCTTCTATAAAATCCGATGCCCACGACGCTCATCCTTGCACCCTCAGCTTAGGTACGCAGGCATCTCTCTGAGTTCGAGTTTCTCTTCTCCCTTCCTAAGTATCCTTGCTCAATTAAGCTCTTGGAGCTAATTAGGCAAAGGTGCTCAGTGCTAGCTCACCCACCAAAATGGAATAAACTAGTCGCAAATAACCAAAAAAAATTAGTGCTAACTTCTGTTTAGCCAAGAAAAATACCAAAAATATTTTCCCTCTTTGAATAAAGCTTTGGCACGCTTGAACGATGAATGTCTATAGTGGTTAATTGCCCACAAGGACGACTAACGACTAACAACTAATGAATTTTTGTTTAGTCCTTCGGGTATTTTGTGTGCACACTAATCTTTTATAGGCACCATGTGGACTGGTATGAAGAACAAGCTCAAGAAGCTCAGCCCCTCCAGTTCCAGACGTTTGCAGAGTTCGGCGTCCTCTCGGGACAAAATGTCCATGGACTCAGGTTGCTAAGATAGTGTTTCCCAGGAGGACACAACTCCCGTGGTGCCTAGGAACCGTGTCCGCATTTGCATTCATGTCCTGACTATGGTCAATCAGATTGTAGCTCGGAATGAATACGAGCGGGAAGTGCTGGAGCTCCTCAAGAAGTAGAGTTTCTGCCACACAAAGATTTTCGAGCCCCTCTTCATCATCAAAATGGGCCTGAAACAAGACATGATCCGCGCCTTCAGCTACGCCGGTTGGTACGACTTTGCTGACATCATAGAGACAGGTTCGCAACTCTTAACCATGGAATTCCTTATGTCTCTTGGCATTGAAGAAACGGCTAAAACAACTAAAATCTATTTCCGTTTCTTTGATTAGCAATATGAGCTAACGGCAAGAGAGCTTAGCATTGCGCTTGGCTTTAGTAAAAAGTGCTTGCTAGATCCTGATGCTCTCGTAAAAGACTATCAATATGATTGCACAACCTGGTGGAATGAAATTTCTGAAGAGCCTGTAAAAATAGTATAGTGTCAATTCATAATCCTACTCTTAGATTGCTAGTAAAATGGCTCTACATGGTTGTCCACTCGTGCTCCAACTTGCGCCTCTGCAGTCTCCCCGAGCTATAGTGTCTTTTTTGCTATGGCTAAAAAGATAAAGTTTTCTCCTGTTATGAGCATGTTGGCTCATTGGCAAAAGATGATTGCGGGTAGAGGTCCCATCGACATAACCTCCTTAGTTACACACATTGTTGCGCATGTCGGTGCATTGGATAATGCCCAGGTCACTTACCTGCCTTTGACGGAACCATACCAGTATCGAGTAGGCCTAGAGCATTTTGTGCAGGGACATATGATATGCGAGGCGCCAGGTAACTCTCTCTTCATGTGTTACCCTAGGTATGATAGAGAAATCAAGCTCCCATGCCTGAAACTCTCTCTTTACTTGGTCAAGCGACTACGCTTACAGATGGAGAACAAGGAGCCATCACATCGCAGTGTTGCTGGTCCGGCGACACAAGGACGGGTTCGGCTCAGTACCCAGCAGGAGCAGGCAGGACCATCACACTAGGCAGATACTTCCCAGATGAACTTTGAGGAAACCTACGAGCATTACACTCAGGGTGGCGCGACCATTGCCGGAAGCAGCACTGAGTACGGTGAAGATCAAGGACCCTACTACGCCCCAGGTATGCAGAGTTCTTATGGTCCGCAGGTGGGTCCGTCGAGCTTGGCGCGATACAGTTATGAGTACCCGATCATGCGGGGAATCATGAACCTCACGATTCAGGTCAACACCCTGGGACAGCAGTAGGACCAGATCAGCCAGGACCTCGCGCACAACACCGACCTCACCTAGCAAAGCTGGGGGATGAACATTTCCATGCTCCATGACATCTCCAGCGTCTTCAACCATAGCAGCACTCACAACCATAGCAGCACCCAACCAGAAGCACCAACAGCCCCAGCTGCAGCAGCTGCCACCATAGCAGCACTACCCGCAGCAGTACTACCTATATCCGCCGCCGCACTACCCGTACCAGCAGCAGCACCACGACCCCAACCAGCAGAACTGAGCTTCATCTAAGCTTGGGGGTGTATCCAGGTAAGTCGTGTGACCTGTCCGTTCATTCCAAGAATTGCCATGCCTTAATAAAAAAACAAAAAACATATATAATAGTAATAATAATAATAATAATAATAAAATCTGAAAAAAATGTTTCATGCTTTGAATAAATGGAATTCCCAACTTATATGTGTGGAAATCCATGTGAGCTCTACTTTTGGAAATGATGAATAGTTGCTCTATTCATGGTCTGCAAGTGCCTCGTTTATAACTTTTTACTCTCCTAGTACTTGATTTTTTTGGCACTTAGTAATGTTTTCATTGAAAATTCATGGTTTGTGGGAGCATGAGCTTGACTTCCAAATCTAAGTTGTTGGGAAATTTGAGATAGTGAAGTTGGAGTAAAACTGCATGCTCTACTAAGGAACCTCTCAGCTATATTATGCTAAAGAGATAAAGAGATCCCCTTTAGTTTACATGTCCTATCCGGAGCTATAATGTTTTACTACTTCAGCTATATTATGCTATCTTGAGTTGCTTTGAGTTTTGCCGAATGGTGAGTGCGTTCGAGGAAAGGTGCTTGTCATCTACCAATCTTTCTCCTTTGCGTATCCATTGTTCTGCTAGCCTCAAAATTATCTGGCTTGTCAATCACCTACTTCGGGTATTGATATCCACCTTCGCCAAATAATCTCCATTCATACCACAGCGCAAAATCTCCACAGTGAACCTATCCATCCAAAATATCCACACTCCCTTTCAATATCTATTGGCTGTCATGAGAATATGAGTTATCTTCCTTAAAAAAAGAGAAACAAGGTAAATAGGAGATAGGACCCATATCTCTCCACAATCTCTAAGAATCAAGGAGTGCAAATAAAAGACAAAAATTTCCCAAGTGTGAGTCCATTCGCTCCCTCCCTCATGAATCCACAAGATCAGGATTTGATCGAGTAACAACCCTTTGCAAACCACTCTTCGGCTCGGCAACAAAGGTAAATAGGTATGTAATACTCTTCCTACCTATAAACTCCAATATCAGCCTTAGAAGTAGGAAGAAGATGGTCAATCTCCGACAATGGTGAGGACTATACACCTTGAGTGACTTTGAGAGCACCATTGGGGAATCTCAAACTATCCTTTTGAAACTTTCAAACAATCCGAGAAAGGAACCTGAATAGGAAGCAGGAAGACTCCGGTGGAAAATGTTCAGTCTCTCAACCACTCAAGATGAGGGATGAAATCAGAATAAGCCCCACACTCCGAACCAAGGTACGGGCCAACATCCTCAAGGTACATACAGGTTAGAGTAATATGTTATGCACAAGGTACCTACAGGGGGTGAACATGGACACAACTCCTGATCCGCCGAGCCTAAGTTTTAGCCTTGCTCAAGGACAAGCAACAGTTTAAGCTTGGGGTGTGTTGCCGGCCAGTAAATCACACATTGTCTATCAACTTCTCGGGAATAAATAGAGCTTTACACTATGCTCCATACATATTTTACATATTTGTAATAGGTTCCACAAGTTTTTGATGAGTTTTGAATGCAGGGATAGGTGTACCAAAATTGAGGCAAAATGGGGAAAATCCGAGGCCGACCGGCATCCCCTAGGCCGGCCGGCCTGGCACTGGACCCAATCGCCACATCATCGATCCAGGGGCAAGAAAACACACTTACCTTGATCTATGCACTTGAAGTTGGTTTGATCAGATGACCCGAAAGGTTTCACCCATGGATTGAAGGGCCCACTTGCATGCAAGACTTGAGCAAACTCCTGAGAACCACCTCCCAGGACGACATGCGAGCGTTGATCATCATGTGGGTGCAACGGGGGGATGAGACACGCCAGAGTCAGGCCGACCGGCCTTGACTAGGCCGGCCGGCCTCCAACTACCAAACCTCGGACAAACGCTACCACAACCATCACCAGGAGAACATCAGAGCCATCCAGGAGAAGGGCGGTGCCATGCGGCCACCATCCTAAGTCGGGCGGCCTGGATGAGGCCGGGTGGCCCCTAACTATTACGCCACGCAACCGTCTTTGGCTGGCAGTTACTCCAACTGACGTAGTGGCATCCAAGCTAAGCACTTACCCCAAGCACCGACTTGAAGAAGCTATAAAAGGGAGCCTCCACCTCCATCCAAGATACACCAAGGAGTTTCCAACTCGTTTCACTTTCTAGAGTTAGTTTTAGTAGTCTGGGAGTTAGAGTCGAGTCGAGCTTGTCTCAGGATTCCGGAGTCATCATCGGAAGTCTGGTATAAGCTCTTGTATCTTTCCCTTTGACATTTATCAATATAATTAATCTTCTTTATCTTTTTGAGTCAGCTTTATGTTCCGCATTTATTCATCTTTCCAAGTTATTCAGCTTGTGCATGAAATTTATGTCCTCTAGCTTAGTCTTTGTTCTCTTTCTTATTTTATCGGGATCTTACCTTACGGTTTTCTCGCCTGGACTAGGGAGCTCAAGTTAGGTCCCTAGGTTGAGGGGAATTTCTCTTCAAGGTCTCAAGAGAAATCCTAACACCAAGTGCAGACGTGGTGTCTAGAGTAGTGTTAGCTAGGAAGTGTGTTCCACCCCACGGAATAGTATGGTAGGCGGCAGGTGGTGACAGCCCTGTCTATCCCTTGTAGTGCACCACGTTCGGGTGCTTTCATAGCAGTAGTTGTAGGTTGCCTTTGAACTCCCCTCTCACCCATTTCTGCAGTCCTTCCTCTTCCAGCCGCCGAAGTAAGTTCTTGATTCCCAATAAGTAGTTAGAAGCAAGGTTTAGTCTAGAGAGGCTAACTCGTTAGTCTAGAAGTGTCAAGCAATCTTTCTCGCTCATTGTCCTCCCAGCTGCTTACCGCTCTAAGGTTTAGTCTCCTATGTCAAACGGTCATTGCCTGGCCATTTATCTTATCATATCTTACCTGGCTTCCCCCACTAAGTTAGTCGGTGGATATCTCTAGTAAAGTTTATCACTCGTTGATTCGATACTCTTTAGACCATAGTGCTTCCCCATGGAAATTTATGATACCCTAGAATACTCCAAGGTGAAGTGCTACAGTGGTGGATTCTGTATGCTTGCGGAATACATATTCTATTAGGCATGAGAAACGCCAATAGCTGGTTGGTGATTTCCAATATAAAACCAATAGCCTTTCCAACCTGAAAAACTACTCAGGAACTTGTACTCGATAAAGTTCTGATCCATGTTCTGCTTCAACTAGAATCCGGCCCCTCCGACTACACTTATATTTTCCTTACTAGGTTGCGGTTTTACTCAAAAGTGATAGCGGAAAAGCTGCAAGTGGGGCTCGATTCCAAGGAAGGCTTCACAAAGAGAAAAAAATTGCGTCATGGGCAATGGAATTTGGATTTAGATGGTGGAGTTGGAGGCTGTAGAAATAAAGGAGGCCCCGGAAGAAGTCACAAGTAGGGATGAATCTGTGTAGAAATAGCACAGATTCCTCCGTGTTCTCAAAAGGCCCTCGGCATCCAAACGCAGCAAATTAGAGTTGGGGCACTTACTTTTCTTCCATTCAGATTCTGCAGCTTTGGACTTCTCCTCCCTTTCCTGTTTTTCTCCCTAATTGGCGGTCTTCCTATTGCCCATCTCCTTTGTCATGAGATCCTTCACTCGCATGCGCTCGGGGGCTTGGAGAGGGGTGCACAAGCGTGCGATGGGTGGAGACGGGTGGAGACGGCGGCGAGTACAAATTGAGCAGGGGAGAAGGAGGAGGTGGAGCAGATCCAGAAATGACTACGGTGGCTAGGTTTTCATTGAGGAAGGTGAAAGGCTAGAAAGTAAAAGGCTGAAGGCATGAGTGATAGGAGGATGAGTCCCGATTAAATCTAAGCAAAATTCAAACCCTAAAGTGGTGACGGCTACTGAATAAAAGGGAGTTAGAGGCATGCAAGCCCCCTGGATGCAACCCTAACGGGCTTCAACACCGTACACGGGCCAACAGCCCAACAGACGGTAACACAACACCCTGACAGATTCTGGATGCCCACTTGTATTGATGATTCCTGTCGACTCAGAAGGCATTTTAAGGTGGGACTAGTGCCATTGGAAGCTCTATGAAATTCTGGTTCCAACCATTTATGAAACGTCCAAATCTGACTCCGTATGTGCCCAGGGTGTCAGTTTTGGTGAAGTCAGGTTCTGGAATCCGAGGTGGAGTCGAAGTCGAGTTGGACATGGACTCCTCCTTGGTGTGGACGTCCTAACTCCTCCTCCTTGACTCCTTGGCCTTCTCCAAGTCCTTGCTGATCCTCTCCATTATTCCTAATCAATAACACATGCATGGAACCAAGCATAAGTTCTGAAAAATAATTGACAAGGTTAGAACGTACCTAGAAATCCAACTGTCGTGCACGTGCTCTAGTGATCGGTCCTTGCATTGTATGCAAAGGAGAGATGTCCTCATCAATGAGGATAACGCAAAGTTACCGCGCGGTTAAATAACCAACGGCCACTACAGTAGAAGATCAAGACTCGCCTGTGAAAGGACCGTGACACCCTAAGAGCAGGGGGGTGCGGGGCATTAGGTGTTCTAAAAACTAAGGCTCATATATAAAAATCTATTCCAAAATCTATCTAGATGTGCACTAGATTTTTCTATATGTTGCTATCTCTACCGTACAAAAGTTTTGCACCCTAGGTCCCTAGGTTCCAATCCTACAAACTACACATGGCAATTCTAGGAAAGGTAAATGCATAATGTAACTTCAAGAAGTAGTGCTAAATGTAAATGGGGTAGAGAATGCAAACTCCTAGCATGACTACTTTTTACCGAGGTATCGGAAAGCTCTCGCTTTCCACTAATCCTCATTGGAGCCCCTCGTGAGGCAATGCCCTCGCATGGGCCAAGCTCCCGGTCGAGTAACTCTATGGATAGCCGATGGGCCTTCCCCTCCCGCAACTGGTTCTCCGCCTCGCCTCTCCCAGACTCTCCCTGCCATCTTCACTAGGTAGAGCTTTGGCAAACTGCCGAGGGTCTCTCCTCCCTCTTACAAGCACCGACAGCCACTCTGTTGACGCTCGTTACGGACCATTTTCAACCATCAACTTGATCAGAAAATTGGGAGAACTAACATTTCTTGCACACATATTTTTTCAAAATAATATCAATTCCACATGTCCCATGGAAAATAGTGCTATGCAGGAATTTGAGCAGAAATGGAGGGAAAATACACCCTTGAATCCAAGTCAAAAACCACAATTAGAATGTGTTGTTCAGCCCCCCCATGGATCAAAGGGCCCACCAGAGCATGCAACCGACTTAGGACAACGCCAATGCACGCACACCTACATGTGGGACCCACTTACCAGTCACCCAGCCAAGGGGTAGGTCGGCCGAACCACTAGTTCGGCCGAACCAGGTCTGGTTCCACTGTCAGATCCGGGCACACGAGACTACCCACGTGGCACACTTCACCTAGGATACGGGATGGGACATGGCCCACACCCTACATCTGTTGTCACTACCCGTAATGTAGTAGGATTACTCATGCAGTAGTTAGACTAGTCGGACACGGTAGGAGACGACCCAAGAGGTACTCGGGTAGGACTCTTAGGCTCGTATCCAACTAGGACTTCCATGTAAACCTGTCCCCCCAGACTACATAAGGGTGAACAGGGACCCCCTTGGGGGCAATCATCATCAAAGGCAATCCAAACCACACAGGATGTAGAGTATTACGCTCTCAGCGGCTTGAACCTATCTAAAACCTTGCGCTCCTTTGCACCTTCGAGTTCCTGATCTCCACGACCTTCATCTTCGGCTCCTGGATTTGCGTCGCCAATGGTTTGGGTGGCTTCAACAGCCACCTAGCCAACTCCAAGGAGCCGGAGGCTTCTTCATCAACTTCAAGCAGCAATCTAGATGACTTCATCGATAACCTCGACGCCACGCTGCTTCCCGATCTGGCCCAGCAGATCGAAAAGATGTCCATTTTTAACGTGACTTCCACTCGTGATGCGCTAGATCTACTTTGGTCGGGTTCAAACCGATCAAAAAAGACCTTACGATCTAAATCCCTCTCCGACTTGGAGGATGATTTGGATCTTCTGCTCAAGATGAAGGATGTGGGTGCCACCGCTTCTTGGGAGGCCCCTGTTTTCAACATCTACTCGAATTCCAACGAAGAGTACTCCCTGTGCAGTACTACACCTTCAAGCTGGATCCGAAAAGGACTCGGAGATGAGGGAGCCATCGCTCGTGGAGCGGCCCCCTCCCTTGAAGACCACTCGCAACCCGACGGCCACACCGAATCTTTTTCGGGTAGCTTTGTGGGTTTAACCATCACTTCAATACCGCAAGGATGTTTCGTGTACTGGAAGGGCTTTGAGCCCTCCGAACTACTCGATTACAAGTCTCGCCTTGTGGTCTTCACACAGGAACTACCCTTTCAAGAGGGTAGACCTCTCTCTCCTATCGTTGAAGAAGGAGAGAGTAGAATAGAGCTACTCGAGTACTGCCTCATGGCTAACCACTCGCTGGATCGACAAGTCTGCATGGCCTCCTTTCACAACACGGAAGAAGATGAGCTGGGCACCCAGTACGACAATGAACAACTTGCGGACCTCTCAGCTGATGAGCCCACAGCAGATGCTCCCCAAGATGAAGATGAGGAGCACCGAAGGATCCGACGGGCAAAGAACGCCAAGCGCGTTCAACACAAGCGCAACGTGAAGAACCGTGCCAGCGAACCAAGGGATCTCAACAATGCCTTTGCAGGAGTCGCGGATCGCAAGTACAGTACGCTGATTGGCGCCATCGCAGAAGCAGCACTCTTAGCTCAACAACTCCCATCCAATCCTTAGATACAAAGGCTGCAGTACTTGACACACCACACGCCTCGTGCAACTCAATGGGCAACATCCAGTGTCTTCCACTCAGAATCAGCTCTCGAGGTCTGAGCAACATGGTGATACTACGCTGGTCAGTCGCACCCCTGGAGGAGGCCACGGGAGTTGGAGGAACGACAACCACCAGCGCAATGAGGGCCACCCGTCCGCGCGTGGCAACAATGAACAAGAAGTACAACAACCCCCCCCCCCCCCCCCGCAACCAGCGGGAGGCAAGGAACCACGGCCAAGACCACTCGAGGCCAACCTCCATGATCCTCCCACGGTCGACCTCATGAAAAAAATCAATGAGGGCCGCAACGCGTGGCTTGTTATTAAAGCGAGGAGAAGGGACCGTCCCCACAGTTACCACGACAACGATGACAGCGACCGTTTCCTCACCTTCACCACAAGCATCACCGACAAGTCCTACCCTAAGGACTTCAAACCAGTCGGAATCCCCAAGTATGACGGTAAGCAGGACCCGCGCTAGTGGCTTCATTGCTACTCTGTTGCCATTGAAGTTTCAGGGGGATCCAACTCTACAAAAGCTCTCTACTTCCTGGTGGCTCCGGAGCCCGCACCCTCACGTGGCTTGAAAGCCTCAAGGCAAACTCCATCGACTCATGGGAGGACCTCAAGTGGGCCTTCATCGACAACTTCCAGGGATCCATGATCAAGGTGGGCACTCGCCACGACTTGTCCCAGGTGAAGCAGGAGATGAACGAGACCCTGAGGTCTTACACATGGCGTTTCTTTGAGACGTGCGCCACCATCGCCAACATCACCGATGAGGACGTCATCCATTGTTTCCAACATGGCCTCTTCTCAAAGAACATGTACCATGACTTCGGGCGCAACCGCCCGACTATTGCTGTGGAGCTGAGTGACAAGATGCCCAGGTGGGCCGACCAGGAGGATGAGGAAAACGACCGCTTTCCCAAGTGCAACCACGACAAACAAGGCAACAGCAATGGCCAGTTCGACAAAAGCCAGCGGAACCACTCGAGAAACCCTCAAAAGCGCAATCCAAACCATAAAGTCACGGCGGTTGAGTGAAACCCACGCGGCAAAAAGTCAGGGAACAACCACTTGGACTACGAGCAAGTCATGGATAAACAATGCCCGATACACCCGAAGTCGCGACATACGCTCTTCGAGTGCATCACCATTCGAAAATCACTCAATGCTCCACCCCTCCCCCAACCATGAAAGCGAAAGGACAAGGAGGATGACGAAGAAGGAGGTGAAAAGTCAGGGGCTCAAGACATTCAGGATCCGAAGAACATCATCAACGTCATCTTCGACAGAGACGGCGGATTCCCCTCCAAGCGCACGCAGAAGCTAACCTTGCGCGAAATACTCTCTGTGGAGCCAGCCATGACAAGGCCCTTGAGATACAGCGAGGTCCCGATCCCCTTTTCCAGGGATGACCAATGGACCAGCTTCTCTGAGCTGGGAAAATTCCCGCTCGTCCTAGACCTTATCATAGCGGGCTCATAGCTCACCCAAGTACTCATCGACGGCGAAAGCGGCCTCAATCTGCTCTTCGCGAGTAATCTCAACAAGATGGGACTGGACATCACCAAGATACTTACTCCCAGCAAAGCTCTCTTCTACGGTATCGTCCCGGGCAACGCTGTCAGACCCGGGGCCACCAGGCTGGGCATGTTACGAAGTTTAAGAGATTAAGCTCGTCTTATCTCTTATTCATTTTGTTTATCTCTTGTTTATCCCGTTTAAATAGGAGATAGAGCTAACCAACACGGAGAGGATCTACTCGAGATTAGTTCTGGTGTGATCCCTCGGAGGGGGTTGGTTAGCATCTTGGTAACTCTGACCTCTCGGATATATAAGGGAGGTCAGGGACCCCCCTCAAAACAGAAGATCATTAGGTCATTCTACATCAAAGGCAATACAAGCCATACAGGACGTAGGGTGTTACGCTCCGTGCGGCCCGAACCTGTCTAAGTCTTGTGTTCCTTGCAACTTCGAGTTCCTGATCTCGGCGTCTCCTCACCCAAAACTTACCACCTTGGGCATATCCCTTGGTGGGCAGCCGGTTAAACACCGACAGCTGGCGCGCCAGGTAGGGGAGCGCGTCGAAGATCCATCGGCGAGCTCGATGGCATCGTTCAAATTCATCAAGTCAGTTCCCTCTCAGGGCACGACATTCATTTTTGGTTCATGGGTCTGTGTCGCAGATGGTGCGGGCAGATTCCGACGATTCCTCGTCGACATGAAGCCAAAGACCCCCGTTGCGGATCTCCGCAGCGACCTCGACAAGTTCGTCGACGGGCTCGACAACTTGCCGCTCCACACTTCCGCAGCACAGATCGAGATGGAGTCTGCTCCGGCCTCGACTTCTTCTGGTGTTGCGGCAATTCCCCCTGGTTTGGACTCGTTCCAATCTAGGGATCTGCATAACCGATTTCAACTCGGCTTGTGCGAATCGGCCACTGACCTTCAGGAGGCCAACGCCTCTGGGTCCCTCTCCGTGTTAGAGAAGGACCTGGACTTGCTACTCCAGGTCGGAAAGCTTGAAGCCACCGCGTGTCGGGGGGCTTCGGGTTGTTCCGATACCGGTGATTTGGTGGTCACCTCTCTGTCGGAGGGGCACGTGGTGCATTGGAGGGGCATGCCGCTCCCCAACCTACTCGAGGCAGAGGGTCGACTCGTGGCCCACTTTGAGCCCTTGCCTTTTCAAGAGGGCAGGCCTTTGGCCACCGTGGCGGAGGGGTCGACTGAACTAGTCGACGAAAGTTCTCATGAGCTTTCCTCCCGCCAGATGCTGATGGCCGAAGAAGGCGAGGGCGATGAGGACCTCCTCATCATCAACTTTGAAGCGATCTCTGAGGATGAGATCACAGCCGACGCCGCTGACGAGAACGATGCCGATCGCGAAGCACGGAGGGCCAGGAACAGGGCCCGCGCGATCCGGCGGAGGAGGGCCAACGAGCGAAGGCGATCTATGCATCGCGAGCTCGACCCTGAGTTTGCCGCTGTAAGCGAGCGGGGTTTCCGGACTCCGGTGGCCAACATCGCCAGGGTAATGGCCATCCTTGAGCGCAGCCATGATCCGGAAGTGCGTCAGGCGCTCCTTTATGCACAGAGGGCCTGGATCCAGTTGGATCAGCACAACCCAGCGCCCACCATCAGGGAGGAACGCGTGGGTGAGAGCCGGAGCCAGGCTCACAGCCGAATGGCTGGCAGCCGTCCTCGACACCAGCTCAGCAACGACAACGCTCGCGGGAGCCAGACCCCTGGCGGGAGGCAGCAGCCACCGCAAGGGGGTCAGCCACGACAAGCCAATCATCGACTTCCTCCGGAGGATTTGCGCCAGCACATCAATGAAGGCCGCGATGCACGGACCGTGATTTCTTCCAGGCGCAAGACCCGCGAAGAAGTCGAAAACGAAGGTACTGACTGTAGCGATCGATTTCCTGCTTTCTCTGCACGTTTCAGCAGCTACAAGTACCCAGAGGGTTTCAAACCCATTGGCATCACCAAGTACGACGGCAAGCAAGCTCCTCAGCAGTGGCTCCGTTGTTACTCCACAGCTATCGAGGTAGCGGGGGGCTCGAACGTCACCAAAGTCGTCTACTTCCCGATGGCTTTGGATCCCGCGCCGCTCACTTGGCTTGAGAGCCTCGGCAGCAACTCCATCGACTCCTGGGAACGACTTAAGAAGGTCTTCATCGACAATTTCCAAGGAGCGATTGCTCGTGCAGGTACTCGACATGATCTTGCCCAGTGCAAGCAAGAACGCAACGAGCTCCTGCGGTCCTACACGTGTTGCTTCTTCGATGTCCGCGCCACCATCGCGAACATCTCGGAGGAGGACATCATCGACTGTTTCTATAACGGCATCACCGACCCGAGCATATACAGGGACTTCGGGCGGAACAGGCCGAAAACTGTTGCGGGCCTTCGTGATATGATGCATGATTGGTCCGAGCAGGAGGAGAAGATGCGGGAGCGGTTCCCGCGGCGCCACGATAGCAGTCTGCGGCGCCCAAACGACAACCGCAGCGACAAAGGCCAGCGGGACTTTTCCGGGCCACCCCGGAAACGAAAGCCAGATGATGTCATCGCGGGTATCGATCGTCCTTCGCGGGGCAAGAAGTCGACAACTCAGGAGGAGTTCAAGAAACTCCTGCAGAAGAAGTGCCCGTGGCACCCGGGCGCCAGCCACGCCGCCATCGACTGCTTCCACCTTCGGAGGACGTTCAACAACTCTGGTGGTGGCAAGAAGAATAAGAAGCCTGCCGACAAAGAACCTGAGGACGATGATCAGGAGGATCACGGGCGCAATCCGAAATTTCAGGATGCGTCCAAGGTGGTCAACGTCATCTTCGGGGGGGACGAGGATTTCTGTTCCAGGTGGGATCAAAAGCTGCTCCTCCGAGAGATTTTGTCCATCGAGCCGGCGGTACCACGACCACTCCGTTGGTCGGAGGTCCCCATCTCGTTCTCTCGTGATGACCAGTGGACGAGCTTTTCCGAGCCTAGCAAATTCCCCTTGGTCTTGGACCCTGTGGTGGCGGAGGTCAAGCTTACCAAGGTCCTCATTGATGGCGGGAGCGGGCTCAATCTCATCTTCGTCAACACTTTGAAGAAGATGGGCCTGGATTTCAAGGAGATGCTGGTTCCCAGCAAGTCTCCCTTCTACGGCATCGTCCTAGGTAATGCAGCGCACCCGCTTGGTACGGTGGTCCTCCCAGTCACCTTCGGCACGCGGGAGAATTATCGTACTGAATTCATCAAGTTTGAAGTGGCTACTTTTGATTCTTCTTACCATGCAATACTGGGTCGTCCGGCGCTTGCCAAGTTCATGGCAGTGCCGCATTATGTCTACTTGCTTCTTAAGATGCCAGGACTCGGTGGAGTGCTCACCCTCCGCGGCGACTTGAAGAAGTCGTATGACTGCAATCAGGAGGCGATCCAGTACGCTTCGACTACTCGCATGCCAGATGCTTCGGGAGAAGTACTCGCGGCCGCGCAGCAGCTCTCCCAGACCGGGCTGGAGATCCCTTCCAAGAAGGCCAACAAGTCGAGCATCCAGTCGACTGATGATGTGGCCCTCAAGACGATCCAGCTCCAGGAGGGAGATTCATCCAAGACTGCTATCATCGGTGCGGGCTTGGGTGGCAAATAGGAACTCGCGCTCGTCAGCTTTCTTCGGGCCAACCGAGACATATTCACATGGAAACCTGCGGATATGCCAGGGGTGCCCAGGGAGTTGATCGAGCATGCTTTGAATGTACACCCGAAGGCTACGCCTAAGAAGCAACGCCTGCGGAGGTTTGCCCACGACAAGCGTGAGGCCATTAAACGGGAGATCGCTAAACTTCTCGCGGCTGGATTCATTAAAGAAGTAATCTATCCAGAGTGGGTAGCGAATCCCGTCCTTGTAAAGAAAAAGAACAATGAATGGAGAATATGTGTCGACTACACCGATCTCAACAAGCATTGCCCAAAAGATCATTTTGGGCTGCCGCGCATTGACCAAGTCATCGATTCGACGGCTGGATGTGTCCTTCTTTGTTTTCTTGATTGTTACTCAGGGTATCATCAGATTGCACTCAAGGAGGAGGACCAAATCAAGACTGCATTCATCACGCCGTACGGGACTTACGCCTACAAAACAATGTCCTTCGGGTTGAAGAATGCAGGAGCAACATATCAGCGTGCGATCCAGATGTGTTTCGCGGATCAGCTGCATCAGAATGTTGAGGCCTATGTGGATGACGTGGTCGTCAAGACCAGGGATCCCGATAACTTGATCGTAGATTTGGAGGAAACATTTAGTAGTCTACGAAGATATCGGTGGAAACTCAATCCCACCAAGTGCGTTTTTGGAGTACCTTCAGGGAAATTGCTCGGGTTCATCGTCAGCAACCGGGGCATCGAAGCCAACCCTGTAAAGATCACTGCCATTACTGACATGGAGGCTCCGGCCACAATCAAGGATGTGCAGAAGCTGACAGGTTGTATGGCGGCCCTGAACAGTTTCATCTCCCGACTCGGGGAGAGAGGACTACCTTTCTTCAAGCTTCTAAAACGCCAAGACAAGTTTCAATGGACGGAGGAGGCCGAGCGGGCTCTACAAGACTTGAAAATTCACCTCCAGTCGCCTCCGATCCTTACAGCTCCGCTACCGGAAGAGGATCTACTACTCTACATCGCGGCGACAACCCACGTTGTCAGCAGTGCTATTGTAGTCGAGCGAGGCGAAGAAGGCCATGCGTTTGGAGTGCAGAGGCCTGTCTACTTCGTCAGCAAGGTCCTCTCCGAATCAAAGGTACGGTACCCAGCTGTTCAAAAGCTCTTATATGCAATTCTAATTACATCAAGAAAGTTGCGCCATTACTTCGACGAGTACAAGATCACTGTGATTACCGATTTCCCGCTGGCGGATATTCTCCATAATCAAGATGCCACGGGACGCATATCTAAGTGGGCAGTGGAACTGGGGGCTTTGTCAATCGACTTCAAGCCACGCACTGCAATCAAGTCACAGGCTCTAGTCAACTTCATGGCTGAATGGAGGGAGAATCAAGTCCCAACCCCAGTGGACAAGCCAGAGCACTGGACCATGTATTTTGATGGGTCCCTCAAGCTCGACGGCGGGGGCGCTGGTGTTTTGCTTATCTCCCCACGTGGCGAACAACTGAAATACGTCCTTCAGATCCTATGGAAGGTATCCAATAATGAAGCCGAGTATGAAGCCTTGCTTCACGGGCTTCGTTTGGCGATATCACTAGGGATCAAGCGACTACTCGTATATGGCGATTCTCTTCTTGTTGTTCAGCAGGTCAATAAGGAATGGGACTACAACAAGGAGACAATGGATGCATACGTACAGGAAGTGCGCAAGCTGGAAAGCAAGTTTTCCGGCTTGGAGGTCCACCATGTGTTACGGGAGCACAATGTTGGTGCAGACATCCTGTCCAAGTTGGGGTCAACGCGCGCTCAAGTCCCGCCGGGGGTTTTCGTCCAGGAGCTCGATCAGCCATCCATCAAGCCTTCTCCACAGGTAACCATCGACTCGGGTTCCCAACAACCCGATCGAGAGGTTATGGTGCTGGGGGAGGACTGGCGAGCGGCCTTTATCGACTTCATTCAAGACCAACGGCTACCAGCGGGAATTGACGCCAAGAGTGCAGAAGCGGTACGCGTCTTGCGAAGAAGCAAGGGCTTCGCCCTGGTCAACGGCAAGCTCTACCGGCGTGGCGCTCGGTCAGGAGTTCTCATGAAGTGCATCATGAAGGAAGATGGTTACGACATACTGCGGGAGATCCACGAAGGCGTCTGCGGCAACCATGCGGCTTCAAGAACGCTGGTTGGGAAAGCATACAGGGCCGGCTTCTGGTGGCCCACTGCAGTCACCAACACGGAGGATCTCGTGCGCAGGTGCCAAAATTGTCAATTCTTTGGCAAACAGATGCATGTCCCAGCTCATAGCCTCATCACCATACCGTCATCCTGGCCTTTTGCCTGTTGGAGCCTTGACATGATCGGGCCCTTCACGACGGCACCAGGCGGCTTCACCCATGTTCTGGTGGCTATCGACAAGTTCACTAAGTGGATCGAGTACAAGCCGATAGCCAAGCTCACGCCAGACCGGGTCGTCGACTTCATCTCGGATATTATGCATCGCTTCAGCTTCCCCAACTCCATCATCACGGACTTGGGGTCAAACTTCACGGCGAACCAGTTCTGGGAGTTCTGCGAGAATGCTTGCATTGAAGTTAAATATGTCTCGGTTGCACACCCCAGGGCTAACGGACAAGTCGAAAGGGCGAACGGCTTGATCATTGACGGCCTCAAGAAGAGACTTTATGATGAAAGCAGCAAGAAGGGAGGCAAATGGGTGCATGAGTTGCCACATGTTGTCTGGGGGCTTCGGACTCAGCCATCCAAAGCCACAGGACAAACACCCTTTTTCCTCGTGTATGGATCCGAAGCTATTCCACCAGCCGATATCATGTGGAAGTCTCCAAGGGTCGAAATGTACAGTGAAGGCGAGGCGGACGAGGCGCGGCAGCTAGAGCTCGATTCTGTGGAAGAAGCTCGCTGTACCGCCCTTGTTCAGTCAGCCAGGTACCTGCAGGGGATCCGGCAATACCATGATCACAACATCAGGGAGCGGTCATTCAGCGTCGGTGATTTGGTCCTGCGCCGTATTCAGGACGAGTCCGGCCTCCACAAGCTCAATTCAAGGTGGGAGGGCCCATTCATCATCAAGCAGGTCACAAGGCCAGGGTCTTATCGACTACAATTTCCCGAGGGTCACGAAGTCCCAAACTCCTGGAACGTTCAGAACTTGCGCAAGTTCTACCCTTAAGTCGAGGCCTGGTAATCGCTAATTCCCCGGGGGCTCAGAAGATCTCCTTTTCCCGAATCACTCTGGAGGCCATGAGCCACACGACTCGGGTTGTACATGCCTTCTTACTTCCACGATGGCAGGTGTCACGTGCAAACATATATACATACAAATCGACTTCTCGTCGCGCATGACGCGGGGGCCACGGCCACGGTCATCTCCTTTCGACTTCCGTTTCTGACGGAGCCTTCGATGGTCGCACGCGACAGCGGTCGCACTTTTTCCAACACAGTCGATCTGTTCGACTGGCCTACACCTAGTACGTTGGAACGGCCCGCATAAAGAGCTACATCGACTACATTCTGAGTGGCCGCACTCAGAACAGTCTCATTTTTGCCAAAAAAGAATGGCAATCTCGCGGCGCTGCCCGCACCCGCTCCTTGCAAGTTTGATCCGTCTGTCCGGGTCTTACCTAGCTTGCGGAGCACGCTCACAGAAGGAGCGCTCCTCGACTACACTCCGAGGCCTCGTACTCGGGGTAGTCTCCTCTTTGCCCTATGCATGGCAACCCCGCGACGATGCTCGCGTTCTTTCCTAACAAGTCTAGACCCGCTCGATCGAGTTGTGGCTACTCTGTTAGACGAATTCTAGCTGCCCTTCGGGTCGTTGCACCCAGGGACGCGCCTACTACTTGAGTCTCGTAAGCCTGGATCCCAATTCAGCTAAGATATGCAAGCAAGTAGAGGGACACATTTGCATACGAGAATTATTAAGTGTTTCATATACCCTAATCCTGCAGTACATTATGTACAATTTGTTCTGCTACAAGTTGGGCCTCTAGTAAGTACTCTTCGAACCGCTCGTCTGTGCAGTCCGCCGCCATCCCTTGCGTAAAGATGCTCAGCTGCGCGTTCGGCACGAAGGACTTGACATAGGCGAGCGCATTGCTCATGCACGCGACCGGAGCCTCGGATAGGAACTTGAGCACCTTCTTCGGGGCTTCGTGGAGCCGCTCCAGCAGGGGCCGCGGGCCTGCATCGCCTTCTTCTGGCGGATCCACCATGTCCACCAGCTCCTGGGCGGCCCCCCGGAGGTCCTCCAGCTCCTTGCGCTGCTGCTCGTCCTTCTCGCTCAGCGCTTTGACTTGCTGAAGGCAGTCGACGAACTGACATTCAGTGTCGCCGATCACCTTCTGCAGCCTTTCGACATCATCTGTACGTCGATACAGCATATTCTTCACGTCAGTAAGCAGCTCCTCTTTGTATTTCGTTATTTTCCTAAGCTCTGTGGCAAGGGCACTTCAGCATCTAATGGGGAGTTACTGAGGGAAAGTACTCGAGTGGAGCTAGGGCCTACCTTGGTGCGCCTTCTTCTCTGCCTTGAGCTGCTCCTGGTACTCTGCTTTTTGCTCCTTGAGCTGCTGTTGGAGCTCGGAGTTGGCCTTCTCCATGTTTTTCAGGTCATTCTTGAGCAGCCAGGTTTCTCGAGTCCTTTCTTGCTTCAGCATATCAAGCTCTCGCTGCAGATAGCAATTCTTCGTCTTCTCCTCGGAGATGCGCTTGTTCAGGGCAGCTAATTCCCGCGCATCACTCATGACCGCGCGGAGTTTCTCCGACTTCTTCTGGGATTTGGTGATCACATGCTGCGCAAAAGGGGGAGAATGAGTCCTAAACAACTCACCAATGCGCACTTCGGGAACATTACCCGAGTATTACCATGGAGAAGTCGTATAGCTCCTTGAAGGTGCTCTTGAAGGTCTTCAGGTTCTCCGCCGACAGCAGGAGGTCATCCACCAGGTCGGTGGTGATGACGTTCTGGTGCCCTGACCCGGCCCTCAACACCTCACGGGGACTCCCCGAGGCCCCGGCGGCATCCCCGGGCGGCGGCAGCTGGACACCTGCAAGCACACAACGTGGTCAACACATTATGTCCAGACCTCGGCAACCAGCCACGGGCGGGTAAGCGCGTACCTGTGCCATCAGTATGAGCGGCATCAGGGATCTCGACCTGTTCCCCACCACTGGGTCCGGCTCCCTCTTGTCGGGGCTCAGGAGGCGGCAAGTCGGGGAGCGCCACATCCGCTTCAGGGGCCACCTCTGCAGGTACCGGGCCCTCAGGCGCTGGGGGCTCGGGGGCTGCAGCAGCCGAGGCAGGCGCCGCAGCCGTGCCTGGTTCCAGCTGGAGTTGCACGGCGCTCGCAGCCCTGGTGACATCGACAACATCGTTATCCAAGTGGGCACGAGCAGGATCTTCAAGCAATCAAAAGAAAACTTACAGTGTTGACTTCTTCTTGGCAGCCTTCTTCACCCGCCAGGCCCGTCGGGGAACGCCCGTTGCTGATGGCGAGGCCTGGTCGGCCGATGGAGGGGTCCCTGCCACGGCGATTGTCACCGCCGCGGCGGCAGAGGGGCCTGCCTCCACCACTTCGGGTTCAGTCCCGGGTGGCAGAGCAGGGAGACTGCAAGGGGACGCTGTCAGTACTCAGCATCATGGAAACTTTGCAACTGGCCAAAACAGCAATTCCGTACCTGGAGGACTCGACTTCTTGGGCCTTGCGTTTGCGCACCTGGCGCTGGCCCTTCGGCACCGGTGGCAGAGCGCCGGCCAACTCCACGCTCTGGTCGGAGGAGTTGTCCCGGCGCGACTCCCCTCCGGTTCCTTCGCTCGCCTGCGAGCCCACGCACTCGATGGACTCGCTGCTGCCTTGAACCGCAGCAAGGCGAGCCGTCTTAGTGGCAACGGCGGCACCAGGGCGCGGACCTCCTTCGGCTTCTTCCCCCGATGGCGAGTCCACGCGTTCGGCGGACTCGCTGCGGCTTTGAGCCGCAGCAAGGCGAGCCTTCTTGGCCGCCGTGGCTGCAGAAGGAAGGAGGTGATACGCTCGGGGGAGGTCCGGCTGCGGCGGGTAGCTGCAGTACAGCTCCGAGTGTCCCTGCAGGAATTTCTTCAGGCAGTAGCCGATTTCTTCAGCGAAAGAAGTCGAATACTTACCGGCGGGGGCGGATTTCGCGTGGAGTATAAGGTGGGCACGTACGGCACGGTGTTTACGTCCAGCAGCACCCGCTGAACCCGCTAGAGCGCGACTTCGTCTGGCACCTCCTCTGTGCACATGCGAGAGGGGTCAGCGGGGCCGGAGTACTCGAAGCCCAGGCAACATCGCTGTTGGATGGGTTGGACGTGGCGCTTGTAAAATGAGAACATGACGGAGGCGCCGGTCACTCCCTCCTTCTTCAGCGCCTCGATGGCCTCCAGCAGCTCTTTGACCTATATCATCTCCATGCCGGAGGGTTCAAGGTTTCATTCCCCCCTCACCACGGGCGGTCTGCTCGACTTCGTCGGCAGGTGGGGAGCATGGTTTTCGATGTAAAACCATAGGTTTTTCCATCCAGGAAGGTTTGAGGGGAATTTATATGAAAGGTACTTTTCGCCGGCCTGCTGTCGCAGTTGGATGCCGGCGCCCCCCACCACGGCAAGTTTCTTTGTGGTCGGCTGGGGTTTGACGTGGAAGAGAAAGCGGAATAGATCCCAGTGGGGTTCGATTTCGAGAAATGCTTCGCAGAAGTGAATGAAAATGGAAATATGGCAAATGGAATTTGGGTTGAGGTGATGGAGCTCAAGCCCGTAGTAGTAAAGAAGGCCACGAAAGAAGGAACAAGTGGGGAGGGCCAATCCCCGTTCGGCAAAATGGAAGAATGTGACGATTTCGTCAACATTCTCCATGGGGAAGGGCTCACGGAACGAGGGGCGCCAGTTGACAAGTTTCTTCTCTTGCAGCAACCCCTCGGAAACCAACTTTTTCAGATTGTTGAGGGAGCACTTACTGTGTGTCCACCCCGTCGTCAATGGCTCCGCATCTTTCTTCATTTCCTCGATCTCCGACTTCTTGGACGCCATCTCCGATGCGCTAAGCCACGAGATGCTCGGGGGCTGCGGGGAGAGGAATGGGGAGGTTGGAGCGGGAGGATCTCCTTGCGGGGATGGCGGCGGCGTTTGGCTCAGATTGGGGTTTTGGTGGTTTTTGGCGGAATGCGGATTGAAAGCACAATTTTCCCTCCTATTGCCGCGGGGTTAAGTAACCAGCGGGATGGGGAAAAGTTACTGTTCTGAAGTTCAAGAGTCGTTTTGTGGAATATTCCGAAGGTGAAGGGTCATTTGGTGATCTGATTGGATTAAATATTCGATTAATCATTTTTTAGGGCTAATTAGCCCGAAAAAAGGGGTTTTTCGAATCTTTGGTCTAATCATTTTGGTCTCCCCTTAACGTGTCGTTGTTTAGCCTGTATGCCACGATTTTTGGACCCTTATCTCCAATTTTGTGGGATTTGGATTCAAGGCTCGGGGGCTGCGGGGTACGTGGCATCGACTACTTATTTTTCAAATTTCTCTAAAGGATAAGGAAGACTACAGATTAATGGGACCCTCAGCCTGATTCTCCGATTCAACCTAAGGCTCGGGGGCTACTCCATATGGAGTGCGATTTTTTAATCGCACGCCATAGCAGAAATAAAATTCGGGGCATGAGCACCTTATAGCTTCGATGCAGCCAAAGGAGTACTCGAAGAAGGACTTCAAGACGAATCATCAGAGGAAGTCGAAGATTGCTTCGAAAGTACTCGATAAGCCTGCAGTACTCAGCTACGAAGAGCTCGGGGGTTTGTCAGACCCGGGGCCACCAGGCTGGGCATGTTACGAAGTTTAAGAGATTAAGCTCGTCTTATCTCTTATTCATTTTGTTTATCTCTTGTTTATCCCGTTTAAATAGGAGATAGAGCTAACCAACACGGAGAGGATCTACTCGAGATTAGTTCTGGTGTGATCTCTCGGAGGGGGTTGGTTAGCATCTTGGTAACTCTGACCTCTCGGATATATAAGGGAGGTCAGGGACCCCCCTCAAAATAGAAGATCATTAGGTCATTCTACATCAAAGGCAATACAAGCCATACAGGACGTAGGGTGTTACGCTCCGTGCGGCCCGAACCTGTCTAAGTCTTGTGTTCCTTGCACCTTCGAGTTCCTGATCTCGGCGTCTCCTCACCCAAAACTTACCACCTTGGGCATATCCCTCGGTGGACAGCCGGTTAAACACCGACAAACGCGGCACCACTCGGGTCAGTGGTCCTGCCAGTCACCTACGGGATAAAAGAAAACTACCACACCAAGTACATCAAGTTAGAGTTGGCGGATTTTGACTCGTCGTACCATGCCATCCTTGGCAGGCCAGCACTACCCAAATTCATGGTCGTGCCCTATTATGTCTACCTACTACTCAAGATGCCAGGCTAGACAGGTGTACTCAAACTCCGTGGCAACCTGAAGAAGTCATACAACTATGACCAGGAGGCGATCGAGTACGCCACGACTTCACGCGTGCCAGAACAGTCTACAGAAGTACTCGTGGCCGCGCTCAAGCTGACCAACACAGAGATGAAAATCTCCAACCAACGGCCAAGCCAGTCGAGGGTTAAACCTAACCCGAGTGACGTTGGCATCAGGACCATCCAGCTGCAAGAAGGCGACCCGTCCAAGACTGCTCTGATTGGAGGCGGCTTAGGCGACAAATAGGAAAGCATGCTCGTTAGCTTCCTTAGGGCCAACCATGACATATTCACGTGGAAACCAGCGGATATGCTAGGGGTGCCTAAGGAGTTGATCAAGCATTTCTTGAAAGTCGATCCTAAAGCCACTCCAAAGAACCAAAGACTGCGACGTTTTGCCCCCGACCAGAGGGAGGCCATCAAGAAAGAATTAGCAAAACTACTCGCGGCTGGTTTTATCAAGGAAGTATACCACCCTGGTTAGCTAACTTTGTACTTGTACTCAAAAAGAATAACAATAAATGGAGGATGTGTTTGGATTATACTGACCTCAATAAACATGGCCCGAAGAACCCTTCGCGCTCCCACGCATCGACCAAATCATCGACACCATGGCTGGCTGCATTTTGCTCTCCTTTCTCAACTGCTACTTGGGCTATCATCAGATAGCTCTCAAGGAGGAAGACCAGATCAAAATGGCATTCATCTCTCCCTTTGGAGCATATGCTTACACTACAATATCTTTCGGGTTGAAGAATGTAGGAGCCACCTATCAACGGGCCATCCAACTGTGCCTCGCAGACCAACTACACTGCAACGTTGAAGCTTATGTGGATGATGTGGTCATCAAGACCAGATCTCATGATGAGTTCATCACTGATCTTGGGGTGACTTTCAATAGCTTGCGACGGTTTCAATGGAAGCTCAACCCGACAAAGTGCGTCTTTGGCGTGCCTCAGGGCAAACTACACGGGTTCATCGTCAATCACTACGGGATCGAAGCAAATCCAGAGAAGGTTAACACCATCACAGCATGGATGCTCCAAAGATGATCAAGGACGTCCAGAAGCTCAGTGGCTGCATGACAGCTTTGAACCGCTTCATCTCCCGACTTGGAGAAAGGGG
Source organism: Panicum hallii (assembly GCF_002211085.1). Classification (NCBI taxonomy): domain Eukaryota; kingdom Viridiplantae; phylum Streptophyta; class Magnoliopsida; order Poales; family Poaceae; genus Panicum; species Panicum hallii. Next base: position 25,374,990 of record NC_038050.1, on the reverse strand, counting down.
ACTACCCTTCTTCAAGTTGCTCAAGCGCCATGACAAGTTCAAGTGGACTGAGGAGGCAAACCAGGCACTACAAGATCTCACCAAGAATGTAGGAGCCATTAGGATGGGTGGCGAAACCTGCTGCTCTACATCACCGCAACTACTCACGTCGTCAGCACGGCAATCATGGTGGAACAACAAGAAGAAGGCCACGCCTTTGGGGTGCCGCGACCAGTTTACTTCATCAGTGAAGTCCTCTCTGAATCTAAGGTTCATTACCCGACGATTCCAAAAATTCTTTATGGTATACTCATCACTTCCAGGAAGCTTCGCCACTACTTCGATGCATACAATATCCTGGTGGTCTCTGACTTCCCATTGGCGGATATCCTCCACAATCGGGACGCTACCAGGCGCATCTCCAAGTGGGTGGTGGAGCTAGGAGCCCTTACACTCAACTTCAAGTCCGGGATAGCCATCAAGTCGCAGGCACTAGTCGATTTCATGGCGGAGTGGCGAGAAAACTAAGTGGAAGCCCTAACCAACCAGCCGGAGCATTGGGTCATGTACTTTGATAGTTCACTCAAGCTCGGTGGTGGTGGTGCGGGAGTTCTTTTCATCAGCCCGAGAGGAGAACAGATCAAGTACGTGTTTCAAATATTGTTTGAGGTCTCCAAAAATGAGGCCAAGTACGAGGCATTGTTGCACGGCCTACGCCTGGCAATCTCCCTAAGCATCAAGCGACTACTCGTCTATGGCGACTCCTTACTGGTGGTTCAACAAGTCAATAAGGAGTGGGACATCAACAAGGACACCATGGACGCCTACATCATGGAAATACGCAAGCTGGAGAAAAAGTTCTCAGGGCTGGAAATTCATCATGTGGTTCGCGACAACATTGTGGGGGCAAACGTGCTCTCCAAACAGGGTTCTGATCAAGCTACTGTCCCACCGGGAGTTTTTGTTCATGAGTTGCATCACCCTTCCATTAGGGCACCAGACTCAAGTTCCATCGCTCCGGGTCCCAAGGAACCCGACCGAGAGGTCTTGATGATCGAGGTCGACTGGAGGGTGGCCTTCATCGACTACATCCAGGAGCACAAACTACCCCCCGGCGTTGACCCAAAAAGTGTTGAAGCTACTCGCATCCTATGGTGCAGCAAAGGATATGTTCTAGTTGGGGGCAATATGTACAAGCGTGGATCAGCATCAGGCATACTCATGAAGTGTGTCAGCAAGAAGGAGGGTAAAGAAATACTCCAAGAGATTCACAAAGACGTGTGTGGAAACCACGCTGCTTCTCGCACACTAGTCTGCAAGGCATTTCGATCTGGTTTCTACTGGCCGACTGCTTTGGCAGATGCTGAAGCACACGTTCGCCGGTGCACCAACTGCCAATTGTTTGGCAAACAGCCTCATTTTCCGGCTCATAACCTTATCACCATACCACCTTCATGGTCGTTTGCATGCTCAGGCTTGGACATGATTGGATCCTTAACAACTTCTCCAGGAGGTTTCACACACATGTTGGTGGCCATCGACAAGCTTACAAAGTGGATCGAGTACAAACCAATTGCAACGCTCAGTGCAGATCGAGTGGTTACTTTCATCTGCGATATCTTACATCGCTTTGGCTTCCCCAACACCATTATCACAGATTTGGGATCCAATTTTCACTTGCATCAATTTTGGGATTTCTGTGAACGAAGCTCCATTGAAGTTAAATATGTTTCAATGGCTCATCCACGGGCCAATAGCCAGGTAGAGCGTGCCAACGGCTTAATTCTTGATGGACTGAAGAAAAGACTCTATGACGAGAATAGCAAAAAGGGCGGTAAGTGGATCAATGAGATCTCATTAGTAGTCTGGGGACTTCGCACACAACCAAGCAAAGCCACAGGCCAGTCATCTTTTTTTTCTCGTATAAGGGTCTGAGGCTATATTACCAGCTGATGTGATGTGGAAGTCTCCATGACTGGAAATGTTTGAAGAAGGCGAGATTGATAGTGCAAGACATCTTGAACAACTGAGGAAATCCAATGCAATGCATTGATGCAGTCAGCTCGCTACCTACAAGGAGTTCGTCATTACCACGACAGAAACGTTCAACGATGTTCTTTCAATGTTGGAGATATGGTTCTTCAATGAATCCAGGATGATACCAGGCTTCACAAGCTTAACTCACAATGGGAAGGACCTTTCATTGTGTACAAGGTTACAGGCTCTGGATCTTATCGCTTGCAGTACCCGAATGGCCAGGAGGTACCAAATTCATGGAATATTGAACATTTATGTCGGTTTCATCCTTGAAATGACTGGGGACATCTTCTATTGGTGCCTACAGGTTGATACTACCAGTACAACTCTATTTTATCGGTTTACGACTCGTACTACACGCAAGTTTACTTAAGGGGCTTTGCTCCCATAATCCCAGTGCCTAATTACTATAGTACGACTAGTCTTTTTTGGTCTCTGAAGGGCCTTTGTGCTAATACTTTCAGTACAACTCCATCTTACTAGTTTACGACCGGTATCATGTGCAAGTTTACTGAAGGGGCCTTGCTCCCTTATTTCCAGTAACATATTACTTGTTTTCGACTTTTACATTGTGTTATTGTAGGGGCCTTGCTCCCATGTCAAGATTTTTACTTGTTTACGACTAGTCCCACACCTGTTCGACCACTTCGACTACTTATCTTGACTACAATCCTAGTCAGGATCGATTCCGACTAGATGGCTTCATCGATTGCTCGTCCACTAGCGGCTACTTGCTATTGGGCTCGGGGGGCTAGCGCCACCTTTCTACTTCGATTACTTTATGCTCTTGGCTCGGGGGCTTGATGTGACAAGGCACTTAGCGTTCCTCAAGAGATAGCTCTCATGCTGGATGTTGTACATCTACTTGACAATACCCAATCCAAGAGACTTTCTAAGATCTATCTTGGGTAGATGCTTATTAACCATTATTTCAGGGATTTTATTCCGACATAAGGGGTTTTCAATTTATTACCCAGAGGACTTATTTAGTCATTGGCTCAGGGCACAAAGATTGGTTTGCGAGGTAATTTTAGGTGTTGTTGGGAATGTTATTTGTTTCACCATTTTTTTAGGGAATTCATCCCGAAAAAAGAGGTTTTTCGAATTTACTAAACCAATTTGCCCATGTTCACTGTCAAATCTTTGTCGTCATATGTTGCATGCCATGATTCTTTGGATCCTGAATTCCAAATCTTGGGGATTTGAATTCAAGGCTCGGGGGCTGTGGACACGAGTCATCAGCGACTTATTTTTCAAATTTGCCGGAAGATAAGGATAGAAGATTCAAGATTAAATTGACCCTCAACCTGATTCTATGAGTCAACCTAAGGCTCGGGGGCTACTCCATATGGAGTGCGAATTTAATAACATACCATATAAAGAAGACTGGACAACTACTCGGGGCATTAGCACCTCACAGCCTCGATGCAGCCAGGAAAGTACTCGGAGGACACCTTCATGATGGAGTTTGGGAGAACTCGAAGGCGCCCTCAGAAGTACTCGGACACTGCGGTACTCGACTACGAAGAGCTCGAGGGATTGTCAGACCCGGGCACACGGGACTGCCCACATGGCACACTTCACCTACGATACGGGATGGGACATGGCCCACACCCTACATCTGTTGTAACTACTCGTAATGTAGTAGGATTACTCATGCAGTAGTTAGACTAGTCGGACACGGTAGGAGACGACCTGAGAAGTACTCGGGTAGGACTCGTGGGCTCGTATCTGACTAGGACTTCCATGTAAACCTGTCCCCCCAGACTATATAAGGGCGGATAGGGACCCCCTTGGGAACAATCATCATCAAAGGCAATCCAAACCACACAGGACGTAGGGTATTACGCTCTCAGCGGTCCGAACCTGTCTAAAAACTTGCGTTCCTTTGCACTTTCGAGTTCCTGATCTCGGTGACACCCTACCTACAAACTCACCACCTCGGGGGTATCCCTCGGTGGGCGTGGCGGTAAAACACCGACATCCACCGACCTTCTCCTTCCACGTGGTGATGTCTCATCACTCCCCAAGGTTGGTTCTACATGAGTTCAGCTGATTTGCTAGCCGAGCACTGATGTAGACACACAACAGCTTGCTCCCTCTTGAGCTCTCACTCTCACACATGAGCTTTAGGCTCTCTTTTGAGGTTTAGCACTGCCTAGGCGGTGTTAGAAAATAGGGAGAGAGTGAGGGGCAGTTGAGGAAGTGCTGAGTTTGTTGGCACTTTTCTCCAGCTTGTACCTCGACGGATGCTTATCTATCAAAGTAAGTGTCCGTTACTTCTTTTGTACTTTAGTTTCTTAGTTAAGTAATTGTTCTAGTTCCTTATTTTTTTTATGGGATCAATGGTCCACTAGTTTAGTGGGTGCTCTAGATTAAGACTCCTGGTAGAGATGAATGTTTTTGTACACCTCTAGAGTTAGTAAAAGATGGTGTAGACGTGGTGTCTAGACTAGACTTTAGGTGTTGGTTGTGTTGTATCTCATGGTTAGATGAGGTAGGTAACATGATAGCCCTGTTTACTTAGGGTAACCCTCCCTGTTCAGGTATATCACAGTGCCGTATTGCTGGAGTAGGCTAGGTCTTATCCAAGCAAAGCTAGTAGCTCGATGTAAACAATTAGGACAGTTCTATCTTACCTCTGATTCTTAGCCTTAGGAATCCACACGTTGCTCAATGGATATGATACCCTAGAATACTCATGGGTGTAAGCTACAATGGTATCTGTGCGCTTTCGGATTTATCTATGACGTAAGAAATACCAACATACTCCACAAACGCGCTTGATTCATCAACTAAATCTCATTGCAATAGGGTGAGCTTGATTCATCAATTAAATCAATACAAGAAGTGGAGGTATCCTTTTTAGATTGAAAGATTGATATTGATGCCTTTTTAGAGGTAATTCTAGTTTGTTCAAGAATCTCAATTTTCTTGGCTAGCTCATCATTTTGATCAATGATCATATCAAATTTTTAAGCCAATTTATTATAATTGGATGATGAGCTAGCCAATCTTTCTTTGAGTCCCTTATTTTTAGAAAGGAGTTTTGTTATTGCTACCTCTTGATTGCGAACAAGCTCATGAAGAGAAGAGCAAGAGTCATCATCACTTACATTGCTATCATGCATACCTTTGGCCATAAGGCAAATGTGCGATGAGCTTGATGATGGCAAGAAGGTGCATGGCTTGTGGTGGATTTCCTCATCACTTGAGCTTGTCATATCAAAACCACCCTTTGCAATACTATTGAAGGCCTTCTTGCTTGCCTTTCTTTCCTTCTTCTTTTTTCTTGCGTCTTGCTTTCATGAGAGGATAATATTCAATATAGTGCCCCTTTTCACCACAACCAAGGCATTCCTTTTTCTTGCTCTTTCTTCTTTGGTTGTAGCTCACTAATTGCTCCATGGTAGTAGGGACACCCTTTGAGTTGAGCTTCTTAAGTAGCTTGTTGACTCCTTTGACAAGTTGCTTGATTTCTTCACTATCATCCGAGGAGCTACAACTTGCTTGATCATCATCTTCCTCCTCTTCATCATCACCACTTTCATCCTCTCATCTTCACTTGAGCTTGAAGCCTCACTTGAACTTGAGCTTGATTCTTGCTCTTGAGCTTTCTTGCTTGATATGGAAGATTCTTGTTTATCTTCAATCTTCTTCTCCTTTTATTCTTTTCTTGATGTACCAACATCTTGAATTGAAGGAGAAGGTTCTTTGCCAATCTTCATGGATAGCTCATGAGCAATGACCTTGCTCAACACTTGAGAGGGCTTCATCTTGCTCAAGTCTTCAAACAAGTGGAAGTAGGCAACGATGGTGGAGTATGTACTCTTGGGAAGTACTTGGATGATCTTTCTTGATATATCCTCATCACTCAACTTGGTCAAACCTATTTCATTTAGCTCATTGACAATAACATTTAAACATGAGTGCATGTCATTAGCTAATTCATTAGGCAACACTTTGAAAGAATTGAAAGCCTCTTTGACCAAGAGAAACTTTTGCTCCCTAACATCACTCGTGTCGTTGTGGAGCTCCTTGAGCATGTTCCAAATTTTACTTTTAAGATTATACACTCTATTGAACACATCAATGCTAAGATATTCTAGAAGAGAATTCCGAGCAATGGCGATGAGATGCATCTCTTTTTCATCAGCCCTGGTGGGGTTTGTCGGCCGAGTTAGGGGTTTCATTTCTTCATTCGGCACTCTCTAAACTCCTAAACCTTTTGCTTCTAGAAAGCATGACATGCGAATATGCCAATACGGGTAGTTTGTGCTGTCAAAGTGTGGAGACCTACCAAGATCACTCCTAACCTCTTCGGATGTCATTTTGCTCGATGGTGGTGAAGCCAAAGGTCCAAATGCGAGCCACTGGCTTTGATACCAATTGAAAGGACCGTGGCACCCTAAGAGGCGGGGGGTGAATTAGGTGTTCTAAAAACTAAGGCTCCAAGCACATATAAAAACCTATTCCAAAATCTATCTAGATGTGCACTAGGTTTTTCTATATGTTGCTATCTCTACCATACAAAAGTTTTGCATCCTAGGTTCCAATCTTACAAACTATACATGGCAATTCTAGAAAAGTTAAACGCAGAATGTAAGTGCAAGAAGTAGTACGGAATGTGAATAGCGTAGAGAACACAAACTCCAGGCATGGTGACTTTACCGAGGTATCGTAAAGCTCTCGCTTGCCACTAATCCTCGTTGGAGCCCCTCGCGAGGGCCAAGCTCTTGGTCAAGTAACTCTGTGGATAGCCGATGGGCCATTCCCATGCGCAAGTGGGTCTCCACCTTGCCTCTGCCGGATGCTCCCTACCGTCTTCACTAGGTAGAGCTTTGGCAAATTGCCTAGGGCCTCTCCTCCCTCTCACAAGCACCAGCGGCCACTCCACAAACATGGTTGGAGGATCTCGCAAGACTGACAAGCCCCGGATTTACAACACTTGGTGCGTGCAAGCACCGATAGCAAAGAGGTGTGCAAACCTCGCCTAACTCTAGGCTGACACCAAAAGCAATGCGCAAAGAGGCCTAAACTAGCGCTAATCAAGCCCTAAGACTTTTGCTAATTGCCTTAATCTTCTCTTGAGCACTTCGGTGGAACACAAGTCTACAACTTCCCTAAGCTCTATCACACTTGAAATGGCTGGGTGGAGGTGTATTTATAGCCCCAACCTAAGATATTTGTCGTTGCTCCAACGGGCAGAAAATCTGCCTTGACAGACTAAATCAGTCAACTGACCAATTTAATCTGTCACCTCACAATGCACTGACCGAATTAATCGGTCAAGCTGTGCAAGGTAGCCATTGAGCGATTGACTCCCGGGCCCCACAAGCCTCACCGACTGATTCGGTGATGCTCCTATGGACATGACCGAATTAATTGGTCATTCCAGAGCCGTTCTCTTCCTTACAGGACCACCGATTGATTTAGTGGTGATCTTCATGGCAATGGCTGAATGAATCAGTCATTCCAGAGACTATCTTCAGCTTCCCAGTGCCACTGACTGATTTGGTGGTACACTTGATAGACATGACCGAATTAATCGGTCATTCTGGTACCTTCTGCTTCTGCTGCCCATGATCACCGATTTATTCGGTGTTTCTTCTATGCATGACTGTATGAATTGGTCAATTGCATCAGTCATGTTCCAACTTGATTTCTTCACGTGTCTTTTCTTCTTTGATCATTTGAATGGTTTCCGTTACATCATTGGAACCTACAAACACCTATAAAGGCATATCTTGACAAACATATTAGTCCTAGTGATTATGTTGTTATTCAATCACCAAAATCACAAACAATAGCTTAAGGGCTATTTTCCCTACAGCCTGATTTGAGGGGCGCTTTGGGTAAATTTCAGGGAGATCTGTTTGACTGGCAATTTTTCATGGATTTTTCCCGAAAAAGAGGCTTTTCAAATTTTGAACCCGAGATTTGCTCAATGCAATCAAATCTGGGCCAATCAATTCCTTAAAATTAGCCATGTTCTTTGAGATCCTTTTTCTAAATTTTGGATTTGGATTCAAAGCTCGGGGGCTACGGGACACATGTCGTCATCGACTTATTTTTCAAACTTTTTGGAAGATAAAGAATAGAAGTTTCAAGACTAATTGGAACGTCAGCCTGATTTTCGATTCAACCTAAGGCCCAGGGGCTACTCCATACAGAGTGCGATTTTCATAGCACCCCATAAAGAAGATTATTTTTGAAGACTTAAAGTTATTCGGGGCAAAGAGCACCTCATAGCCTTGAAGCAGCCTAAAAGGTACTCGGGAAGACATATTCAAGACAAAGTTCTGAAGAACTCAAAGATGAGTCCAAAAGTACTCGGAAGCCTGTAGTACTCGGCACGAAGAGCTCAGAGGCTTGTCAGATCCGGGACCATGGGTTGCTTACATGGCATAGTTTTATCTAGAATAAGGGATGGGGCATGTCCCATACCTTATATTTATTGTAATATACTCGAATACGAGTAGGACTAGTTGGTATAGAAGGAAACTACTCGGTACGACCAGAGTAGAACTCCTAAGCTCGTACCTGATTGGGACACCTGTAACCCCCCTAGAGCATATAAGGACGCGAAGGGACCCCCTTCAAAGTATAGCTAATCTAAGGCAATACAAACTACCATATAGGGCGTAGGATATTACGCAACTCACGGTCTGAACCTACTTAAACCTTGTGTTGCTTGCACATTCGAGTTCCTGATCTCGGCGACACTCTGCCTACAAATCCACTATCTCGGGGTATCTCTCGGTATGCTTCGCGGTAAAACACCGACATGTGGCAGAACCGCTTGAATTATTCCGGCTCAAGTGCGCAGACCATCGCTATACAGGCGATATGATCTCAACGCACTTCAAACGGAACAACCCAATGGTCTGTCGGGTAACGTCCCAATGAAACCACCAGATTCCGGATCGTTCAAGCGTACCTCGCACGAAGGCAAGTTCAGAGATACAATTACTGTTACATTTTCTTTTACAACATAGGCATAAGTAGTTATTACAAACCAGGTTCTAATGGAGTACTGCAAACCTAACTAAAACAAATTTATATAGACATTGTTTAAAAACTTTAAGTTTTAACGGATATTATTTAGAGATGGCAGCGGAAGAGAAACAACAACGCGACTACTCGTTGCAAAGCAGGCACCATACTTAACCCAAAGCATGGCGTCATTCCGAAGGGTCATTGCCGGCCGGGGACAGATCCCATTCTATGGACCAGCCAGGCGGTAAAGTGCAAGGCCAAGGAGAACTAGCAACTGAGTCCTCGAATTACATACCTAAAAACCACATTACTAGCAAGACTGAGTATACTAATACTCAGCAAGGCTTACCCGTCAATTGGGTATACTTAGCCCATAACTAGACCATGAGAGATTGAAAGGCTCTATATTTCTTTTGTTGAAAAACAACAAAGAATATGTCCTTATTTCCATATTTTAGCTTTCAGATTCTAGTTCAGTTAATCATTCTAAGTGAGCATCTATACTAGACGAGCAAGGTAGATATTAAAGCATACATCAATATTGTTCCATCAACTGTTGCTCTTGTTACTCTATGTGGCAGAAGTATCAAGCAGTCTCAATCACCGCGAGAACTGGAGGATTCCTGAATCGAATTTCATAACCTTGCAAGGGATCCTAACTCACACGCTCGGAAACTTTCCTTTCCGGGCAACCATTCCCCTCATATTCCGGGTCGTGGATCAGCGCTACCACAAGCGACTGCAGGACCATACGCACATCCAATGTGCAGGACGTACGTCTACAGCGTGATTGTATGACCGTACTCCCATCTGCTATGCAGAACATACTCCCACACGTCGGTGCGTGTGTACATAAACTAAAATTCAAGTGATGGGGGATATGTCCACTTGCCGGGTCAATCAGGTATTAGGCTTACCGCGTACCATATTTACGGTATGTGGCTAGTACTTTCAAACACTTGACCACCACTACCACACACTGCGGCCTTATCAAATTGATCAACACAGACGGGGTACCATTCCAAGCCATGATACTGCACATAACCCCGTCCGTGATCCTTATAGTGATTGCAGAAAAGTAAACAATCAACTCCTATATCACGCGAGTGACAGGAAATCACTCGACTTCTGCCGGTACTATTAGCAGAGCATCTACTCGATAAAGACTCGAAAACATTACATAGGTACCTAGGTTTCATGCAACTAAGGTTTCATAACAACTCCTAGCACTTAATGTACAAGGTAGATATATAACAATAAGTGCATAATTTAAAATACTGGATTATGCACCGGGGCTTGCCTTCACTGGTGAGGCTGGGGTTAGTGATGTCAATATCATCCGAACCTTGGTTCAGGGCTTTGGAAAGATCTTCGGCAATGTTCACTTGAGCTTCAGAAATACCCTCGTCGAGTTCCGGGATTAGCTCGTAGGTACCGTCGGCGAGTGTCGTCAAATCTACATGATATGCAATTATTTGAAGCAAATGGTTATTATTTTACTATTTTATTTTTACGATAAAGTTGCAATCCAACAAGAATACATTAAATACATCCCTTCAAGACTTAACTAATTTGTACAAACAACAAAAAGATTTGAAAGAAATAAACTTAAGTAGAGTTTCTGGTGTAAAAACTTTGTTCAAAACGGCTATTTGGTGAAGGTTACTACAGAGCTGATCGTATCTACTTCACAGCATATTTTTCAGACAACTTATCTAGCCGATTGGGGTGTGCATCGGCTGTGATTTTTTTCTTCAGCAAAAGTAGCCGATAAAGCTGTAGCCGATCGACGTGTAGTCGATGGACGTGTGGCCGATGGGTGTGTAGCTGACAGGCATGTATCTTACAGACGTGTAGCCGATTGATTCCTGGTATTTTACAGAAAAGACCCTAGAAAGAAACAAAGACTTGCATTTGGGTCCTTAATCGACTTGAACAGAAGAAGTCGAGCGGTGGCGATCAAAATTTCGGCGAGGAGGCTCACTGGTGGCAAGGGGAAGGTGGAAAAAAAGTTTAGGAGCTCACAACAGACTTGGGGTTGTCTGGAATCGTAGAAGGGAAGCTCGGAGGCGGCGGTTCGACTAGAGACAGAGCCGGTGCGGCGAGGTTCCGAGGGCGACGGCGGTGTTCTGGCGACCGGAGTGCAGGAAGGCGAAGGGGAATTGGTCAGGGAGCTTCGGCGTGGAGATGTGGTGCTGATGATGCTCTTGGCGAGGGAGAAGAAGGGATGGAACTTCAGTTCGACTAGAAATAGGACGGCGGCGGAGAGTGAGATCGCCGGCGCAGCGTTCTGGGCTGCGCGTGCGCGGGAGGAGGAAGAAGAGCGGATCAGGAAGGAACAATGAAATGCGGTGGTGCTGGTGGAGCATGAAATTGGAGAGGAGGAGCAGTGGAGACGGCTAACGGCGATGGATAGAGAAGCTCCGGTGAAGTAGTCGAGCGGGGAAAAGAACAGGAATGCGGGTGCGCGCGAGGGAAAAGAAGAAAGGAGAAGTTTACTGGGCATGTTCCCAAGCTAAAAAGAGGCACGCGGGCGAGCAGCAAGCAGTTGCTAATGGTCGACGTCGCGCGTGGTGGCTCGGGTGGCAAGCGGTGCGACGCGTCCGCGCGAGGAGGAACCAGCGGGGTCGGTTGAGAGGCGGGCGGGCAAGCTGGGGCCCAGGTGGCGCAGGAAGAGCGGCAAGGGGGCAGCTGGCAGCCGAGGAAAATGCCGGCGATGGGCGGTGGGCGGCGCCGCAGAGAAAAAGAGAGGGGGAAGCAGGAGGAAGAAGATGAGGACCTGTTCGTAAATTTTGCAAAAATTCAAGGAGTTCACTGTAAAGTAAAATTTTCTTCCAATCTATAGCTCTAATGAAAATATACCCAAAATCAAAAGTGTAGAGCTTAAAAAGATCTATCACTTTACTTTAGGGTCCAACTTCAAAACAGTTAGGGTTTTGAAATTATTTTCTAAAAACCAACAAATCATTCAATTTCAAATAAATCCAAAATAAGTTTTACCCTTTCAATGAAGCCTTGGAGTATTTACACTTCTTACAGTGGTTAAAGAGTAAAAACTTACATTTGCAAATCAACCCTTCATACATTTTGAAATTATTTCCCATTTACACACAATTTACAAAAAGAACCCTAAATTTTCCAATATTACAGAAATACCCTTTAATGTGTATTTAAGTTTTTAAAGGCATTCATCAAAACAAACACAAACTTCACACTAACAAGCATAACTTCATACTAGAAATTAGTGTGCCTAGCTCCTAAGTACCTAAAATGTCACACGACAGGGGTGTCATTGAGCTAAGATTTGTTTGTATTCCTATGTAAACTAGCGAGTCACTGCCAGTCATTAGGATTTAGTGTGTTAGGTTTTCGGGTTCCCTTTCTTTAGGATTTAGAGATAGGGTTTCTAGTTGAGGATTTAAGGTTTATATTAATGCTTTTAGGGTTTAGGATGCAATGAACTCCTTATAAAATTTGCCCCATAAACCTTTCTAAAAAATATGCAGTGTGTTGGGATTGTCTACCTGACTACCTTTAATGGGGTTTATGTAGTGATTCGACTTGAGCATAATATTCATTGCAATAAAAATATGGATGTGAATTGTTCATTTATTTGGTCCAAGTAGAATTCATCCATCTACTTCACAAAATAGATCTTGCACAGAGGTGGGAGTTGTAGAAAAGAAATCAGAATTTTCACTAAACAAAAGATGAAATAATCATTCTGTGGAAGGTGAGCTCAAATATTGGGTTGGGAGTTGGGTAATTGTCAATGGATCATGGTAAAGAGATCTCGCACATTGCACCCTGCAGCAAGTATATTTTAAGTTTTGGCAATTTTCTGTATTTTATGCCTTTTTTATGCTTGGGGAAGTTGAAATTTTGTTAAGAACTTATAAGAAGATGCAATTCTCTATCTTATTTCCAGTCTATGAGCATTGTTTTTTCCCCTTAATTTTATGTAGCACAGTTCCAAAAAAAATAACAATGCTTCCACATTTGGCACTAAAATTGATTGGATAAAAAGGAGAGTTAGTAGATGAATACCTTCATCCAAAGCGAGGGACACACTTACCCCCTCAATAATGATTATGCAATTTGTCATTTGGTGTTGCAGATTGGGGCACACTTACTTTTTGGTTGCACAGAGCTATAATGATTATGCAATTTGTCATTTGGTGTTGCAGATTGGGGCACACTTATTTTTTGGTTGCACAGAGCTTTCTATACCATATATGCTTCATCAGATGTGTGATGTTTGAATCCTTATTAAGTATATTAAGGTGGCCTGAACATTTCTAAACAATTAACAATATAATTTCCTTTCCAGCAGCAAAAGCATATTTGTCTAATATTAATTATTTGATAACTGAAACTCTGATTAGTAAAGCATGTGATTTTTGTGCTGTTTGTCATTATACAACAATAGTCAAAGATGCAAGCATGTGACTTAGCATGCATTTTCTGTTTCTTATCCTTGGCAATCAAAAAAAAAATATAGTTACTATAATTTTATTTATGCAGGAAGCTCTGTTTCATCAGATTGAAAGTGCTAGCTCCATATTCATCACAAAATTGCTCTAGCTTTCCTAAAAGCCTAGGAGCCAGATCCTGCCTCTGTTCTCACGAGAAATGAACTTATATGCAATATCCTTTTCATGTAGATATAAATTTTCTATGTAGTTGCTAGAAAAATGCAGTATACTTTCTTGATATGTGAGCTATCACTTGAAATTTGTACATATCTAGATACTAATGCGAACTAATTTTTGTGTTGCTGAATACTAATGCAAACTAATTTTTTATGTTGCTAGGCTCAAATGGAACCTATAATGGCTGAACCTGCAAAGGAAGGACAGCTACCAAAGACTCCTGAAGCGATGTGATTTCACCATTTTGATCTAGCAATGTAAATCTATATATGTTTTGGTAGCTATCTTTTTTTAGGAAATTTGGGTAGCTATTTTGAGTGTGATGTGTTGTGCTGTGAATGGGCTACAATTTTGGCCGAGTTTTCACAATGAAATGGGCTTGCAATTAGGTTTAATCCCATAATATATTGCTCATTAAATGGGCCTTGATAAACTACTAGACTTTTTTTGACGAATCAAATCATCACAAATAGGCTTGCCACATAGGATCTTAGTCATCCCCACGTCACATGGTGATGCAATTTTTTGAAGTTTCTTATCCTACGTGCCACCTGCTTAGTCATCCATGGTTAAGATTTTATGATACTTTATTGGTTCAATACTGACGAAAGGTGAGCATCATAAATGAGTGACGATAGAAGGATCGTCATAAAATTTGTGATGAAAAAACATATTTTCATCACAAAATATCTTTTGCTACGCATGATTGACGATTGGATTTTCATCACGCTAGTATCACAAATTGCAAAACATGATGAAATTTTAGTTTTTGTGACATAAATAAAACGTCACCTATTAAAGGATTTCTTGTAGTGCTAAAGCAATAATTTAGCGAAATGGAAACAAAAATAGTGGTGAGCTACCCTTTATTTCAATATATCTGACATTGAAGAAAATGAAATAAATCTTTGTTAACTTATAGAGACGGAATATTAAGTGTTTAGATATGTGGCAGAACAAAATCTAACAATACCATTGGTTCACTTCACTTTTTCATAATCTTTACCACGTAAATATGGTATTTAATGGTTATACATAACAGTAAGGAAGCAACCACGCGCCTAAGAAGTTCATAAGTGCAAAACTGGAGACCAAGATGCAGATTAAATAAAAAAATCCGAATACACTTCGCCTATGTGCAAATATTGAAACAACCATAACATAAAACTAAATCAAGAAACTCATCAGGATCCCTAAATTAGCATTGACATATTATCATTCAACTACTATTGCAAGCACTGATCAGAACACCAATTTTTTGGCTACTAAAAACTAAAAAACACCAAATGTTTCATGTAATCTCTAATGAAACGATATAATATGTTGAGAAACGCCAGTAATGTAATAAAAGCAAACTAGCACCTGCAATAATTATATTTATTTTTAATTATAAAAATAATTATAATTTTAGAAAATACCTTCACCACCCGTCGGTAATTTGGATCTGGTGGTGAAAACAAATATCACAACCGTGTTGAACTGTTGATATTGGGTAGGCGGTGAAGGACCGAACCATAAAAGGCATGCGTTCCTTCTTCCCCATTCAGCTTGTTGCTCGCATTGTGCTCCGGCCCGCGCTTCACGCCCCGCCACCGCCTCTCGCAGCAACTCCACCCGGTCTCACCCTTGGCGTGGCTGCCGATGCCTCCCGTCGTAGATCCGCCAGCTCTTGCCCTCGGCGCGGCTGCCGACACCTTCCTACCATTGCCCCCGCCTTCCCTCCCTCACCCACGACACCTTTGTGTCGTGTTCGCCCGGGTCTCTTCTCCACGCGCGGCCTCTTCGGGCGCCACCGCACCATGGCCTCCCGGCAGCTGCGCCAGAGCAGGTCATCGAGGTAAGCAGCAGCGCTCGCATCCTCCCCTCTGGAGCCCTCACGCATGCGGGCTTCGTTGCATGCGGATTTGGCTCCCTACACAGGTGCTGGAGTTGGTGGCATTTATGGATTTACTAGAAACTAGTGATATTTGAATAGTGTTTGGTTGGGCTAATTATAACGTGACCCGCTTACTGCGGATATTATCCCGATTACTTGCTGTTACTTATCATTATTTTGTTCGTTCCTTAATCGATTATAGTAGTATCGGATACCGGCCTATACAACACTGGTACCACTCTCTGACCTTTATTAGATATCGCACCCGCCTGATAAATTTTGATATTTGACACTAAATTTGCACCCGTCACGTCTTTTAATTTTAATTCGTAAGTCTTTCACAATATAACCCTCATATTTGGGATTTCAACTCCTTTTCTCTATTTCTTCTATTTTCTTTTTTCCTTTGATTTTACAACCTTGCTGAAAGGACAACTTTGCCTGCTGAAAGGGACGCTTCCTCCTTCCACATGGCTGCCCGATTGGTCGCCGACATCCCGTAGCCGCCGGCGTGGCGGAGCTGCTACGTGCCCAGCCGGTACAGCGTGGCGGGGCCTCCCTCGCACTTGGGCACCCCACGGAGGCGGAGGAACAGCATGGACGTGCCGTGGTGGCTGCCGGCGTGCGCGTCTGTGGGGGCGCGGCGAGGATGGCATCTTCAGCTGGCACTCCGGGACAACGACGAGGGGGGTGCCAAGTGGAAGGAAGAGGAGACGGTGAAGATGCTGCGGCCGTCGGTGTGGCTCACGGAGGACTTCCCGCTGAGCGTCGAGGAGTTCCTGCCGCTGCTGGACATCCTGGCCAGCCGCGTGCGCGCCGTACGCCGGCTCCGCGAGCTGCTCACCACCAAGTTCCGACCAGGGACGTTCCCCATGAAGGTAAATTCTGCTCTCTTTTTTTTTATATGCTAATTCTGCTTTCTTGCTAATTCAAGAACACAATTGCTGGGCCTCTCCGCTGAAAGGCTGCTGGGTCCAATCGGTGCAAAAGGATAAGTGAGGGGCAAAGTCGTCCTTTCAGTGGGGCTGTAAAATTAAAAGGAAAAAGAAAATAACAGAAATAGAGAAAAATAGATGAAAACTCCGCCCTCTCCCTCGACTCCGCCTTCTCCCTCGCAGGCACGCACGACTCCTCTCTTCTTCGCGCCGCCGCCGAAATCCACGCCGGCGGCTCCTGCTGCGCCGCATCTCACTGGTGAGGACCATCCTTCCTCTCCCCCTCTCGCTCTCCCTCCCCCTCTCCCTCTCTCTTCTGCATCCCGCTCCACCCCAACATTTTCCGCAAACCCTAACATGTCCTATGTTCTTGATTTTGACAGAAATTCTCAGCGAAAGGGCAAGCTCCGCGAGGGGGTCGGGGGAGAAGACGACCTGCATCAAACGGATTGAGGATCTGTAAGGTGTGTGTGTTCTTCCTACCCCTCCGAGCGCCTTCATGTGAAAGTGGTGTCTGATTTTGCATCCCGTTCAGTTCTTTTTTTCTGAGAGATAGGGAGAGAGGGAGAGAGAATTTTGCTGCGACAAATTCATGCTGTCAGGATGCTATGATAGCTTTTCTCATATGTCATTCTTGCTAGATAGTTGCGGAAAAATCTCACTCATTATGTTACTGGATTAAACAGCTTACTTCCTTTGGCTGATCTGCCGCTTCGTTTCTCTGCATGGTGAATGATGCTTTTTGTTTAATGTGGCCTTGCCTGTTTGTTTGGGTTGAACTAGAGATATGCCTTGTAGTACTATGGCTCCTTTCTAATTTTATAATGTGCTAGTTTTTCACAGCAATATGGCTCCTCTTCCATTAACTACATGAATGAAGAGAAATTTGGCCCGTAGATATATGACGTCTACCATCCTGCTTATGTATTATTATATCTTGGCATTGTCAGTACTGTCATATAAGTAGCTAGCAGGACTGTCATATAAGTAGCTAATGGACGGATGGCTCAGGGGTTGGGGAGAGTGATTGCCGTTGGATCATCCACTGGACAGGGTTTCCTTCCTCATTAGCAGCTTATGGGAGGCTAGTAGTAGTAGCTTAGTTTACTTGATGCTGTTGATTAGGTTGTCAGTCATTTTTGGGGTATGTGTGTTGGAGACTTATTATGCATGGTTGTCGTGGTGTTTTCAATTGTAATCTCCCTCCGGTTAAGCTGAAGAAAATATTTGCAAGGGAGCTTTACCCTTTGCAGATGCAAGAACATTGTTTGTGAGCTGTACTCGCTGTTTCTATTTATTAACCTATCAAGTACTATAGTATGCAATGATGTTAGTGCGGTGCTCTTGCATCTGTTTGCTCCAGCTGGGCTTTGATTCGTGCAGCAAACATATGTTGGATAGAGAACCAACAACATTGACTGTAGTTATCAAATAGTGCCACTTTCATTATTTGTTCGGCCATGGATTTCCATCGACGCTTTGCTCCTTGTGATCCAGATTTTACCTTTACTTCTTTTCCTTACAACAACAACAACTTAGCCTTTTGTCCCAAGCAAGTTGGGGTAGGCTAGAGATGAAACCCACAGAAAATAAGAATAAGAAACACAAAAAGGGTACAAGCCAAAGGGAGAGTTAGGGGTTAAACAAAAAGAAACAAAGGTCACGGTTCATGTACGTTAATTGCTAATCTCCAAGCGCTCCTATCCATAGCTAATTCTTTAGCGATATTCCACTCCTTAAGGTCTCTCTTGACCGTCTCGTCCCAAGTTAGTCTAGGTCTACCTCTACCTCTCCTTACATTATCGCCCCGCTTTAAAACTCCACTACGCACCGGCGCCTCGAGAGGCCTCCGTTGTACATGTCCAAACCATCTCAACCGATGTTGAATCAACTTCTCCTCGATAGGTGCCACCCCGACCCTATCTCGAATCTCTTCGTTCCGGACTCTATCCCTTCTTGTATGCCCGCAGAACCAACGCAGCATACGCATCTCTGCTACACTCAGTTGCTGGACATGTCGTCTTTTTGTAGGCCAACATTCAGCACCGTATAGCATCGCCGGGCGAATCGCCGTCCTATAGAACTTACCTTTTAGCCTCTGTGGCACCTTCTTGTCACAGAGGACGCCAGAAGCCTGCCGCCACTTCAACCAACCGGCTGAAATTCTATGCCTAACATCTTCATCAATGTCTCCATCTTTCTGAAGCATTGATCCTAGATACCGAAAAGTATCCTTCTTGGCCACCACTTGACGTTCGAGGCTAACGTCCCCATCCTCATGCCTAGTCGGGCTAAAGTCGCACATCATATACTCGGTCTTGGTCCTACTCAGTCTGAACCGCCTCGACTCTAACATGTGTCTCCACAGCTCCAACTTCGTATTAATCCCTGCCCTACTCTCGTCAACTAGCACCACATCATCAGCAAAGAGCATACACCAAGGGATATCACCCTGTATGTCCCTTGTGACCTCATTCATCACCAAAGCAAATAGATAAGGGCTCAATGCTGACCCCTGATGTAGCCCTATTTTAATTGGAAAGTCACTGGTATCGCCATCACATGTTCGAACACAAGTCATCGCATCCTTGTACATATCCTTGATGAGGGTAATATACTTAGTTGGGACTTTGTGTTTTTTCAAGGCCCACCACATGACGTCTCTCGGTACTTTGTCATACGCCTTCTCTAGGTCAATAAAGACCATGTGTAAGTCCTTCTTCTCCTCTCTATATCTCCCCATCAACTGTTGTACTAAGAAAATCGCCTCCATGGTCGACCTCCCAGGCATGAACCCAAACTGGTTTTGGGTCATCCTTGTCAATCTTCTTAGGCGATGCTCGATAACCCTCTCCCAAAGCTTCATCGTATGGCTCATCAGCTTAATCCCCCGGTAGTTAGTACAACTTTGAACATATCCCTTGTTCTTGAAGATCGGTACTAATATACTTCTCCTCCATTCCTCCGGCATCTTGTTTGACCCGAAAATTAGGTTAAAAAGCTTAGTTAACCATAGTACCGCCCTCTCGCCCAGGCATCTCCACACCTCAATAGGGATGCTATCAGGACCCATCGCTTTACCTCCCTTCATCCTCTTCAAAGCCTTCCCGATCTCTGCCTCCTGAATCCTCCTCACAAAGCGTTTGTTGGTATCATCAGATGAGTCGTCCAACTCGAAGGTACGACCCTCATTTTCCCCATTAAACAACTTGTCGAAGTATTCTCGCCATCTGTCCTTGATCTCCTCATCCTTCACCAGAAGTCGATCTGTCCCATCCTTGATGCATTTGATTTGGTTTATGTCCCTTGTCTTCCTCTCACGGGTCCTAGCAATTCTATAAATGTCCTTCTCTCCTTCCTTCGTACCTAGCCGTTGATAAAGGTCATCAAAAGCCTGACCTTTCACTACACTTACAGCTCGCTTTGCAGACCTCTTCGCTAGTCTATAGCCCTCGATGTTGATTGCGCTCTTGTCGAGGTGAAGGCGTTTGAAACACTCTTTCTTCTCCTTAATAGCCCTTTGTACCTCGTCATTCCACCACCAAGTCTCTTTCACTTCCTGCTTGCCTCCCCTACTCGCACCAAACACTTCTAAGGCCACCTTCCGAACACATGTTGCCATCTTTAGCCACATATCATCTATATCTGTTCCTTCTTCCCAAGGCCCCTCGCCTAGTATCCTCTCCTCAAACGTTTGTGCCTCTTCCCCTCTAAGCTTCCACCACTTCGTTCTCGCAATCTTGGCACGTTTGTCCCGGTGGGCACGTACCCGAAAACGAAAATCCGCCACCACAAGCTTGTGTTGGGGGACAACACACTCCCTAGGTATCACCTTACAATCTAAGTATGCACGTCTATCCTCTCTCCTAGCAAGGATAAAGTCGATTTGGCTCGAGTATTGTCCACTATGGAAAGTTACTAGATGGGACTCCCTCTTTCTAAAGAGGGTATTCGCTAACAGCAGGTCGTAGGCCACCGCAAAATTCAAAACATCCTCCCCCCCTCGTTCCTACTACCATACCCGAAACCCCCGTGTAATCGCTCATATCCTACATTAATCGCTCCCACATGGCCATTGAGGTCTTCTCCTATGAAGAGCTTCTCACTGATAGGCACGGTACTAACCATGCTATCAAGGTCTTCCCAAAACTGACTCTTGGAGCTCTCACTAAGACCTACCTGAGGGGCATAGGCACTGATCACATTCAGAACCAAATCTCCAATGACCAACCGCACTAGGATAATCTGGTCGCCTTGCCTCCTAACATCTACAACTCCATCCTTAAGGCTCTTATCGATCAAGATGCCTACACCATTCCTACCCGAAGTTGTCCCCGTGTACCAGAGCTTGAAGCTAGAACCCTCCACCTCCTTCGCCTTCTGGCCCTTCCATTTAGTCTCCTGCACGCATAGAATATTTACACGCCTCCTAATTGCTACATCGACTAGTTCTCTTAACTTACCTGTTAGAGACCCTACGTTCCAACTACCTAGACGAATTCTAGTTGGCTCGGCTAGCTTCCTTACCCTGCGCACCCGTCGAGAGAAATGCGAAGACCCTTGCTCATTTTTCACTACACCCGGGCGCAGATGTAGCGCGCCACAGAGGCTGCGACGATCCGACCCTTGCTCACTTATCATCGTACCCGGATCACGATACGACGCGCCCCTGAGGGGATGACGACCCGGCCCTTGCCCATTTAACACCACACCCGGGTTCCGATGTAGCGGGTCGCTAAGAGGGTTACGCCCCAACGAATTTCTTATGGGTTTCATTTCCATTTGAGTGGCTGATTTTTTACGCTAGTTCGCCAGACCTAACACAACCCTCCACATTTTCTCATCGCGGGCTTGGGACCGGCAAAGGCAGTGTTCTTTACTTCTTTTCCTTGTGTTCTAATTTTGAACTGTACTATTTTTGTACAGCACTATGGTTCGTCTTCCATTAACTACATGTACACGGAAGAGAAATTTGGCTCTTAGAAATATATCTTCCGCGATCGTGCTTATGTATTATTACATCTTGTTTTTTGTTAGTAATGTCATATAAGTGGAAGTGTTGGAAAATAGAAAGGAGGATAGAAGTCAGAGAACTTAGAAGCCAACGTTTGTACAGTTTATTTATGAGAGAGCTTAGAAGTCAATGTCATATAAGTAGCTAACAGAGGGTTAGCTCAGGGGTGTCCAATTCCACCTTCATTAGCTGTGGCTGTTGTACATCAAGTCTGGAACTAGACAAGCGTTTAGAACAGGGTACACATTGCTACTGCTACAGGTAATTGCGTCCCATGATCAGTTGTTTCGAAGTTTTCATCACTAGTTGACTTGATTCTCTGGAATGATTTTCACTGACGACCAGATAAAATAATATTAGTTTCAGTAGCTATCAAACTGCTGGCGGTCTGATCTCCTTGCTACTGCATGCACAGAAAGGGCTCGGTAGAGATCTGAATGGAACTATTCGACGCAATATGGTTTTGATATCTACTGAATATGTCTCTAAGCATTTCATTTGTTAAATAGTACTGGATATGTCTTTGAAAATGAATTTGCATTCATTCTACATCAAGAATGAAACACTTCTTTGAGTAGAGGTTCTATAATTGAAATAACCTGATGGTTATTTGATAGTGTTTTTGATCCCTCATGGTTAACTAACCTGATGGGCAATTAAATATTCTGAGGATTGCATCCAGTCAGATCCCAAGAAAATGTGGCTTAGTCCAAAATTTTTAACTTGCCTGATCCTGGGTTGCTAATTGTATCATCTAGATACTGTCATATTACCTTGCCTCTGTTACATATCCAAATCCTTCTTGTACATATGTTTGTAATTTTTTTTCTCTTCATTAGATGAGGCTCAAAGGAAGAAATGACGAGTAAGCATCAAATTTTCGCTAAGAATATCAGGAGCCAATGTACCAGATCAACCTTGTGCTATATTGTTCATATAAACTTCTGAATTTGCCAATCATTTGAAGTTGGAGCTCTAAGACATTATTGTGTCATCTTTCTGAATTTTTTATGGTTTTGAAGCTCAAAACATATCAGTACGAAACTTGTCATTACTTTTCAACTTTATTTCAGTTTGCCTTGGAACTTACTATATACAGTATAGTTTTTAATTTAAATGTTGCTCGGCGGCTGTTAATTAGCCTGCTCTTCTCTCTTCAATAGAATCAGGAGCCTGCTGTCCTGTAAGCACGACAAAATGTTCTGCTGCTGATTTGGAGACCATGGATGCTTTGTTACGTTTGTGCTGTTCTGTAAGCGTTAGTTCATCAGCAGCCTGCTGCTGTCCGTTACCGTTGTTCCCAGCCAAACGCAGAAAGGAACTGAATAACGTTACCCAAGGCAACCAAACAAAAATCTGGGAATCGGTACTCTGTAACAGATAGCGGGGGTAGCTGATAACATTACCGTTACCACCCCATTGGCTGAACCAAACACTATCTTGGTTTCAAGACTGATTTATCTACTGCATAGTCTAGTATATGCAAACTTTTGTGTTATTGTTAACTGATAGATGCTCCTGAGTGCAGGATGAATTCTAAGCGTAGGAGGAGTCATAGTCCAGTTGAATACAAGGAAGGTTGTGATAAAGATTATGAGACTTCAGGAAGGAAGGATAACTCAAGAGATCTAGAAGAGTCAAAAGATACTAGATTAGGAAGAGGTCATGATTCGGGTAGGCACACTGATAGGCATTCCTTTGGAACATCGCGTGACTCAAAGAGGCATGATGACTATAGGAGGTACCATGATATGTACAGTGATGATTATGGTAGGAGCCATACAAGAGCCTCTCGGTCAGATCGTGAATCAAGGACTGATACCTATTATGATCGCTCAAAGCGTGACTACACGTCTGGTAGATCACGTGGTGACCAGCGAGATATTGACAGTAGGTATGGAGAGAAATCTGTCAGTCGAGATCAGAGGAGTATAAATGAAAGAAAGCAAGACTCCCCTCGTGCGTATCAAAGGAATGATATTGGAGAGTACAACAAATATACAGATGCAAGAAAACAAGAGTACAGAGGTTATGGAGACGACAGAGATCATTGCAGGGTTGTTGATAAGAACAAGGAAACCATTAAGGAGGATGAAGTCCTGAAGAAGAGAGATGGAAAGGAAATTGAGAAAGAAGCTTTGGTGGAAACTAGGGAGAAGAGAAGAAGTCTGTTCAGTTCAACTGGGACAAATACTGATAACCCAGATGGTTAGTTTGTTTTTCTATCCCTTAACTTTCTTGTTGGTGCATAATTTTCTATATACACTCTCAGGGTAAAGTTATGAATTCTACAGATGCCAAACTATCCTCAGTCACAAATGAAGCCTTGGATAACTCTGCAGCAAGCTTAGATGATGGTGCAAATGCAGCTAAAGTTGCAGCTATGAAAGCCGCCGAATTAGGTAAGCATTTCCTCATGGTCATCATGTTTCAACAATTTGTCCATTCCTGTCTTACCTCCAAGACTTGTTTTCTCCTTAGCTGATTGATTTTTCTTTTGTGCTTGTCTTTACATTGGCGCGTTCAACTATCAACAATGCTGCTTGGTATAAAGAAAAGGGAATATTGTATTTCTTGATTTTGATGGGCTGAACATTGCACTGAGCACTGATAACTGATACATAAGAAACTATTTTTCCATACTTCCATGATGGCATCCAGTGAGATAGCCATGATAGTAATCTCTTCCCTGATAATTTGAGTAGTAGCTTGCAGCATTGACCATCTATAATAGTAATCTCTTCCCTAACAATTTGAATAGTAGCTTGCATCATTGACCATCCATGATAGTAATCTCTTCCCTGACAATTTGAGTAGTAGCTTGCATCATTGACCATCCCTGCTTTATGGCAGTGAATAGGAATATTGCTGCATTTGGTGCCGGAACTGGGCGCCTATCCACTGATCAGAAGAAAAAGCTTCTTTGGGGCAACAAAAAGAGTAATACTTCAGAGGAGGTAATCGTCCAGTGAATGGGTGATATTATTATTATTTATTTATTCATTTCATTCAGTTTGTTATAGACAAGTTATCATTTGTTTTTCTCGCTGATACTACAGACAAGTAATCGCTGGGACTTAAATTTGTTTTCTGATCGTGAACGCCAAGAGAAATTTAACAAACTCATGGTAATTCCTCTCCTTCAGGCTGTTTTTTGAATATTTCTGTCCTTCCAAATTTATTTCTTCAGTTTCAGCAGAACATATACCTTACAACTCTGCCATGCACTAACACCGTTTTAGAGTCTGAGGATGCCTTGGTGGCTATGGCTTATTGCAGGGTGTGAAGAACAGTGCCCCGGTTCAGGAGAAAAAGGTTCAGAACATGGACGGGAGCTCAGACGAAGCCAAGAAGCTGGAGGAGCTCGACACCAACCTCGAGAAGCATTATATAGCAGGACTACGCCGAAGAGATGGGAGGACCGTTGGTCTTGGCCTCTAGGGAACTCTGCTTGCAAATGCTATGGAGTCGGAAAATTCGAAAGCCTGCTATGTATAATTTTGATGGCATGTTTATCCAGGCACGCAGACGGTTAACTACATGTTTTATTTACCTATGTTACTGTGTAACTTATTATTCTGGAGGACTGGTTTACTGGTATGTTTGCTTATTATTGATCACAAGCACCACTGCAGCTATTCTTAACAGCAAATGTTGTTTTCTGAGGTCGTCAGCAAGATGAGTCTGGCTTTCTTATTGATATTGGACTCGGATTTTAAGCTTTGGTTGTTAGCTTCACAAGCCTCAGAATCCCTGGCCAGTGCTTTAAAATAGGCTAGGCAGGCGGTATATATGTAGTTGATTCTTAGCATGCAAAGCTTTTTTTCAAAAATAGCTACTAAGAACGGGTCCGTACATTAAATATTTTAACACAACTTTAACGAGAGTTGCTACTTTCTATGTTTGCAACATAAATAGTCATTTTAGTATGGAAAATAATTTATTATATAGCAACATAATTTAACAACTTCCATTTAGAATGTGACCTAGAGATCAATATTTTGTTAATCCGAGAGGTACGGCGAGGCGAATCTTTGCAAGGGAAAAACCAACCATAAGACATGCACATCCCATCAAGCCATACGTCGCAATCTTTTCCTTGGCCTACTGCTAAATGGTGGAACCACCCATCGACCCTCAAGTAACTAGTCCCCATCGATACCAACAAAAGTTAAGGTTCAGCCATGACGTACAGATTAGCTCATGATGGAGAAGCATGATTTTAGGTTCTACATAACTATTTACATAGAATAAACTATAAAAAACATTTTCTGACTAGTATTTTTTAATGTGTAGTTCTTCTCTCGGCAGTGCCAACAAAATTGGTTTCATATTTTTATCTTTTCTGCAGTTTTGGTGCAACGAAGTCGCATCGAATTTTTTCACAACGAACCCACACGATCCGCCGCAGCGAACCCCAAACTCATATTTTAGAGCATCTCATACCGTTTCATTACTCAACAAAATTCGGTGCAAAACGGGCCGAACTGTTATAATTAATGCACAAATTCATGCCACGAAGTCACGTAGAAATTTGCAATGAACACACCGGATTCACCGCATTGTACCCCAAACTCATATTTTGCAGGGTCTCGAACCGTCTCGTTACTGCACGAACTTCGGTGCAAAACGGGTTGAAATGGTGCCATTAAAGCACAAGTTCGTGCATCAAAGACGCGTCGGAATTTTTCGCAATTAACGAACGCACCCGATCCACCCCATTGGACCCCAAACTCATATATTTGGGTATTTCGGACCGTTTCGTTACTGCACAAACATCGGTGAAAATGGGCCGAACTGGTGCTATTAATGCACAAGTTCGTGCAACGAAGTCGCGTCAGAATTTTTTGCAACGAACACACCAGATCCACCCTATTGGACCCAAACTCATATTTTAGGGCGTTTCGGCCTGTGTCGTTACTACACGAACTTCTGCGCAAAACAGACCGAACTAATGCTATTATTGCACAAGTTTGTGCAAAAAAGACGCATCGAAATTTTTCGCAATGAACGCACCCAATCCAACCCATTGGACATGAAATTCATATTTTGGGATGTTTTAGATCATTTCGTTACTGCATGAACTTCGATGCAAAACAAGCCGAACTGGTGCCACTAATGCACAAGTAAGTGCCACAAAGTCGTGTCGGAATTTTTCGCAGCGAACGCACTCGATCCTCCCCATTGGACCCCAAACTCATGTTTTGGGGTGTTTCAGGCTATTTTGTTACTGCACGAAAGTTGGTGCAAAATGGGTTGTACTTTTGCAATTAATGCACAAGTTCATGCAATGAAGTCACTTTGGAACTTTTCGCATTGAACACACCCGATCCACCCCACTGGACCCCAAACTCATGTTTTGGGGCATTGCGGACCATTTCATTACTACACGAAAATCGGTGCAAAATGGACCGAACTGGTGCAATTAATGGACAAATTCGTGCAACAAAGTCGCATCGGAATTTTTCGCAACGAACGCACCCGATCCGCCCCATCAGACCACAAACTCATGTTTTGGAGCATCTTAGACCGTTTCTTTACTCAACAAACTTCGGTGCAAAATGGGCCGAACTGGTGTAATTAATGCACAAGTTGATGCCACGAAGTCACGTCAGATTTTTTTGCAACGAACGAACCGGATCCACCCTATTGGACCCCAAACTCATATTTTGCAGTGTCTCGGACTGTTTCATTATTGCAAGAACTTCAGTGCAAAACAAGTTAAAATGGTGCCATTAATGCATAAGTTCGTGCAACGAAGTCACATCGAAATTTTTCGCAACGAACGCACCCGATCCACCCTATTGGACCCCAAACTCATGTTGGAAATGTTTCGGACTGTTTTGTTACTGCACGAACTTCATGATAAAAAGGGGTGAACTATTGCCATTATTGCACAAGTTCGTGCAACGATCCCGAGCCACTGCCGGCCGCCACGCCCTCGCCGCTGTTGCCACCTCCTGCTTGCACCGTAGCCCCGCTCCTGGCCTTAACACACGCCTAACGACCGCCCTATGATCTTGTTTACCTGTTGCCGCCCTCCTTTTCCACAGCATTTCCCTTTCCCGAGCTCAATCCCCTCACCGGACTTCCGCCGCCCGTCCTGGCCACCATCGACAGCCGTCGCTGCCATCGCTCCTGTCACACCCGATTTATAAGAACATAAATCGAGCAATCATATATGCGCCAGGATCAAGTCACGCATATATACAACAGATTATCAAGATATCACAACACATGTCACGAATAAAAGCGTATAAATTATAAAATGAATATCTTTATTACAACTGAATCAAGAATCAGTTCAAGGAAATGCGGAAGCGTAAAATGAATACATGAAGAGCTGGGCGCCACAGGGACGTCAACTAGGAGACAAACGCCTAGAAGTCGTCGAAGCTGCTGACGTAGTCCTCCACGTTGCCGGGCACTGAGCAGCAGTCGAAGATATCCGAAATAGAACAGAAGAGTAGAGAGGCAAGTGTGAGTACAAACTCGTACTCAACAAGTATAACACAAACTATGAGGCTCTAGGCTAGCTGACTCAACTGTATTAGCTTTTAATCTTGGCAAATTTTATTTAAGCTAATTACTACAAGTGGATGAGTTACCATAACCCAAATTGCATAAGAAATTAATCAGTATTAATTAAGAACTACTGGGAACCATCCAAACCAAAACCACCCGGGGAATCTCCCTCGTCAAAGGTTGATAACCCCACTAATCAGATGGAGGATCTGGGCCACTCATGACTGTGAGCACAGCTGATATATCAGTTTTACACTCTCGAGAGGTTGCACAACTTTACCCACAAGTCGTGAGCTACGCTAGTTGTTCATCACACTTCCTTAGGTGAGATGGCTAGCAAGCACACTACGAGACCGTTACAAAGGATCACGTTGGTAAGGCGTAACCGCTAAGGATCCTGGATCAGCAACGATGGGGCCCACCTTCGGGGGTACAAGACACACAGCACAGACCAAGCCGGAGGAGCAGGGACCATTGAAGCTTACCACCCCTCTTGCCCACGCAGGTAAGTTACTCCCGAACCAACACGACCTAATTAGTAAGTCAAGACCGTCCCATACCAGTCTTGTGGTTGCGCGGTTGTCCCAGGTTGTCGCTCTATGAACCGGTCCTTATGGAGAGTGGCCAACCAAGCACTAAGCACCGTGCTGGCCCCCTAAACCATGTTTCTACAAAAATATATTTTTAAGGACGCACAAACCACTCAAGCACACAGCACAGAGGGTCGGCTCCAGAATTAAGTTGCATAAGATCATTAACAAATTAATTAAAAAGGACCACGATATGTTATAGCGCAGCAACCTAGCACCACTAACCCAAATGCAACCCAAAGGATGTATATAAGGATATAAAGGTGGCTAGGAAATCCTTATAGGCATACAAAATTAAAATGCAGTATGAAATTGTATTTACAAGTGATAGGAGGTTCATGTTATACTTGCCTTCCTCGTACTCTCCCGGCTGCTGCTCGAACTGCTCGGAAGAAGGCTCCTGGTACTGCTCCGGTGGCTCAACGTCTACTCACGATTGTAACAGCAAGACATGGGCCACACATGCACACACATGCAAACAATAGCAAAATATAAGAAAACAGTACATCAATACAATAGAACAGCACATAAAACTGGACTAGAACTATTCTACGCGTTACAACGATCGCGCGGATATAAAGAACACCTAAAACGGAGCTAAAACGCGAAAACTACGCTTAAATCAAGATCCAGGGACCTATTTGTAAGAAAAATAGGGCAACCAGAGGGTTCTGCGCAAAAACCAAGGACTAAAACCTAATTAAAGGTTAGACACAGGGGCTAGCGCGTGAAAACACTGGACCTGGACTGCGGGTACTAATTCCTGAAAGCGCGGGGGTCTAAATAAATAAAACTGGACTTAACTGCGAATACTTTTGAACTACACGGGAGCGCGGGTTGATTTCAGAAAAACCCGAGGGCTCTTTAGCAAAAAGAACAGACCGAACCGGTATCTTCTGTTTGGAGCCGTTGGATCTGGATCTGGCGGTTTGGATCTATCACGATCTGGATTTAATCCTGACGGTTGGATTCGAACTGTGCGGCTCGGATTTAAAAAGAAGGGCGAAACGGTATTGGGGAATCTGATCCGCTGGATCGGGATTCAAGGGCCAGGATGAGGTGGGGTTAGGATCTAATCGGGAGCGTTCTTTTCCGATCGGGCGACTTAGATCACGGCTCGGGTCACGGCTCTTGGAGCGGCGGCGTGACCACCGGAGCTCTGTCTCCCGCGGCGGCGCTACGCCGGCGACGATCGATCTTGGCCGTCCGGGCACGATTCTCGGGCGGGCTTGGTCCAGGAGTAAGGGCTCGGCACGGTGAACCTATCTGGGTACTTGTGGTGAGGGATTAAGGCATGGCCAGAGCTCACGACGGCGAGAGGCGGCTCGGGACGGCGAGTAACTCCGGCGTGCGCGCGGCTAGACACTGCGGCTGGCTAAACATCACGACGCCTAGTGCAGAGGAACCAGAGCACGAAGGGAAAGCTCACCGAGGGGTTTAGGTCGGCTGGGGGGCGGCGCAGGGGTGCTGGCAACGACAGCGGCGGCGGAGCACGGACGGAGATAGGCGGCGCTCGTGGGGAAGGCAGCTGCGGGCGCTCTTCGAGCGTCGGCTTTCCTCGGATCGACCCGTGAAGGTCCTGTGAAGACGTTGAGGGGATCAGGACGACCGGAGGACCATCGGCGGGAAGCAATCGAGGCGGAGGAAAATCTCACCGTCGGCGACCTCGGGTCGAATTCCGGCCGTTGCTCAGGCCGAAGGCGAGGGTGGGATCCTCGGAATGCTTCCTGGCGGCGGGGCGAAGATGTTGCGGGCCTTGGCCGGGGCTGAGGCGCGGCGGAGCAGCGGGTCCGCGGCGGGGCAGAGCGGCGATGCGGCGGAGCGGAGGGGACGGCACTGGGGTTTAGCTGGCGGCGAGGGCTAGGGTTCTGAGGGGCGTGGGACCACTACTTGTAGGGCGGCGGAGCCACACTGGCGCGCGGGCCCGGGGAGAGAGGGTCGCCGGCGATCTCGCGGGGGCCGTTGCGCACGGGGAAGAAGAAGGAGGGGGAGAAGAAGCTGACCCGTGGGTCCCGGCTGGCAGAGGGAGAGGAAGGGAGAGCGGGGGAGAAGCGCTGGCTCGGGCTGGGGAACTGGGCCGGGTGCGGCCCACGCGGGAGTGAGGAGAGAAGAGAGAGGCCCGAGGGAGGAAATGGGCCAGGGGAAGAGAGAGCCCGTGAGTGAAAAGAGAGAGGGAGAGTTGGGTCGGGCCAAGGAGGAGGTTTGGGCTGCCTTCTTTTATTTCTTCTCTTTTCCTTTTCTTTCTCTTTACTCTAACCATTCGAACAAAGCCATTTGAATTCAAACAAATTTGAATTCAAACCCAACACCAATAAAACAATGCACCAGCATGAATGCACAAGCAAGTTGACCTTATAATTAATTTTTATTTTCTTGTGTTATAAATTGCTTTAAATGCCACAAAATTAAGGGAAAGCCTAAAAAAAATTTATTTAAGCCCAAATAAATTCATTAAAATTTAAGGAAATTACCTTAGGGTGTTACAGCTCCGCCCCAATCCAGTGCTCCCACAGCACTGCAGTGACCCACTGGTGCTCTACAGCCCGTCCAATTTCATCCTCCTGCATCCAAACTTTGTCTTCCACAGCTCCGACCAGCACGAACTCCACCGCCACCCTCTGATCACCGTGGACAGGCTGCCTCAGCCAGCCCCGCACCACGACAACACCTCATGTAGACTCCTCTCGACCCCGTGAAGCTTTACGACCTCTCAATTGAATCCCTAGCGCACCACACCAACTCCCCGACGAGTGCCGGCGATCTCCACCCGCCGCCGCTTTCTGTTCGACATGGAACACCCTTCTCCGGCCCCCCACGACCCCAATTGGTCCCACACCGAGCTTCCCTACACTATCTAGAAGCTCCCCGACCTCTTCTTCACCACCCCCGACCACCGGAGCGCCGTTCCCACCGTTCACCTCCGCCGCCGGCCGCACTGTCCTCGCCGCGCCATCGTTACATGCTACCCCGACCCGATCCCGACCGCCCCCAGATGCGCGAGAACTCAGTGATGCTTTCCCACCCCACCACCCTCGCTGCCGGCGATCGCCGTCGCTGGAACAGGCCGGTCAAACCCCTGTCTCCCCCTCTGACCACGGCTAAGGACCACGGGTTGAAAGACTCAAAAACTCAGAGGGCTGTCTGCCAAGACACATATGAATAGTGCCAAAAGGACCCCCTTGTGTTATTTGTGTTGTCAACTTTGAAATTTCATATCAACTTAGAAAAAAATCATAAAAATGCAAACTAAAATTTGTTGGGATCCTTATTTTAAGATCTACAACTTTCCTTATAGATTGACTTTCAGTTTCTAAGTGGTTTATGCTCTAATTTAAATGCTAAGTTTGGTTAGTTGTAGGCTAAGGAAATGTATAGTAATTAGCAGAAAAATGGTAAAAATGTGAAACCAATTGTGTTAATCTTGTTTTGGCATGTAGTACTTAGAAAAAAATAATTAACCTACTGTTTATATAATATTTCTCTAATGTGTGAGTTTATTTATGAATAATATCTATTTAACCTTGAATATTTAATATCTATGGATTTAAATGTTCAAAGATCATGAAAATATTTTGAGGTATTGTTCTTAAGTAGTGTAACCTGTCCTTAAATTCTCAACCTAGGGTCAGGTATAAAACAACCAGAACAAATAAAACATGCTATGATAATGTTATACTCTTATCTAAATAAAATAAGTTCATGGTTAA
This sequence comes from Panicum hallii, assembly GCF_002211085.1. Lineage (NCBI taxonomy): Eukaryota > Viridiplantae > Streptophyta > Magnoliopsida > Poales > Poaceae > Panicum > Panicum hallii. The sequence continues at coordinate 25,342,676 of NC_038050.1, read as the reverse complement.
ATAATAACCTAGGGTTAGTATAAATAATTAGCAAAGTAAATAGATAAAGTTATTAACAATTAGTTTAAATATTCAAAACTAACTCAACCTGTTACCTCATGCCATTAGTTAAATATTTAAGGTAACCAACCTTGTTACTTAATGTGACTAGATAAAATGGTTAATACCCGATAAATGACTGCCCAATAGAGAAATAAATGACATGTGTAAAAAGTAAATTATATTTTTGTTGGATTGCAACTTTAACGTGAAATAAAATAAAATAATATGCATCTTTTAACTTATAACTTTGCGTATCATGTAGACTCGACTACTCTCGTCGACGGAGACTACGAACTGATCCCGGAACAAGGAGCGGAATCAGCTGAAGACCCCGGGAACGCTGTCGAAGATCTAACGGAAGCTCCGAACCAAAGTTCAGAAAACCTTGACACTCCTACCCCCAACCCCACTCAAGAAGGCAAGCCCCGGACATAACCCCTACTTTATTTACACTGCAACCTATATTGGTTATATCTATCTATGCATTACGTTCATAGGAATTGTATGAGAAACACCAGTTACATTTTCCTAGGAACCAATGTATTGAATACTAGCACTTGAGTTCGAATAGCCGCTCTGCTAATAGGACCGGTAGAAGTCGGGTGATTTCCTGTCACTCGCGCGATATAGGAATTGCAATGTTCACATTCCTGTAATCATTATAAGTATGACGGACGGGATTTATGTGAGGTATCATGGTTGAGATGATACCCCGTCTGTGTTGGTGAATTTGATAAGGTCGCAGTGTGTGGTAGCGGTGGTTAAGCGTTTGAAAGTACTAGCCACATGCCGCGAAATATGGTAAGCGGTAAGCCTAGTAACCAATCGGCCCGAGGAGTGGACATACCTCCCACCACTCGTAATTTGGTTTTTCTTGTTACTCGATTCGACGTGTGGGAATACGTGTTGCAGGGCAACCAGGAGTACGATCGTGTAGTCGCTCTACAGACGTACGTCCTGCACATTGGATGTGCGTATGGTCCTGCAGTCGCTTGTGGTGGATTTGATCCATGAGTCGGAATGAAAGGCAAACGGTTGCTTCGGGACAATCTCTGGATGTTCCAAGCGTTTGAGTTAGGTTTACCCTTGCAAGGCTGAAATTCGATTCAGGAATTGTCTGTTTCTCGCGGAGATTGAGACTGCTTGATCCCTTTGCCACATAGAGTAACAAGAGTAACTTTATGGTTATCAAAGATGATGATTGGCTAAAGATTCTATCATGCTTGAATAGCTATAGGTGCTTATCTAGAATGAATAATCACCTAGAACTTGAAAGCTAAAAGTTGAAAATAAGGATCTACTCTTTGTTGCTTTTCAGCTGAAAACTTTACCCAAGAAACCGAAAAGCCGTCATAAGTCTAGTTACATGGCTAAGTATACCATGAACAGGTAAGCCTTGCTGAGTATTAGAATACTCAGCCTTGCCTTGTGACTTTTTGTTCAGGTAATCCCCCTGACGACCCTGCTCTGCCTATGCCGTGGCCCTGCCCTCTGCCCGAAGGTTGGTCCGTGGAATGGGACCCGTCCCCGGCAAACACAGATCCCTCCGAGTGATATCATGCCAGGGCTAGCATGATATCTGAACTGGCGACGTGTACAGTGCCCGTGTTTTAAACTCCACTGCCATGACTTGAAACTTAAACTGTTTTGTAATAATTTCCATCAGTTGGGAACTGATGCTACTTTTTAACACTCATGTAATATACCTACCTGTGATGTAAAAGGTGATGGCAATTGTATCTTTGGACTCGTCTTCGTGCGAAGTACCTTGTTTGATCCTGTATTCGGTGGTTTATCGGGACGTTACCCGACAGGCCAAGGGATTATACCGTTTGAAGTACGTTAGAGCCCTCAAGAGTGGACTCGCGTACTTGAGCCGGTGTAATTCAGGTTGGTTCTGCCACAGTCGCGTCAGAATTTTTCACATCAAATGCACCGGATCCACCAAATTGGACCCCAAACTCAAGTTTTGGAGCGTTTGGGACCATTTTGTTACTCCACGAAAGTCGGTGCAAAATGGGCTGAACTGGTGCAATTAATGCACAATTTTGTACAGTGAAGTCATGTTGGAACTTTGTAACGAACGCACCCGATCCACCCCATTGGACCCCAAACTCATATTTTGGGGCGTTTCACACCGTTTCGTTATGGCACAAACCTCGATGCAGAATGGGCTGAATGGGTGCCATTAATTTACAAGTTCGTTGTGACACTCAGGTACTTAGTGTTGTCATACATTAGATTTTAGTATGAAGTTGTGCTCAAAATATGGTGAAAGTGTGTTTAAAAAATTTAAATGCTAAGGAAAAAGGGTGTTTATATAGTTATAAATTAATAAAGGTCCTATAGTGAAATAAGTGAACATGGGAGGTAGAATCCAAATACATGAAGGTTATTTTGGCAAAAGTCAAAAACTTGTGTTTAAATCGCAAATGTAGGTGAAACTACACATAGGATGTAAATGTAGTGTAGTTTTTAAATAGGATTTATATAAAGTTTAGAAACTTTGCTAAGTTTTATATTAATTTCAAATCCTTAGCTCTTCTGCAAATGAACCTTAAAGCAAAGTTGTAGATTTTGATAAACCCTACACTTTTGCTTTTGGGCCCATCTTTATTTGAGCCCTGGTTTGAAAGCTACTTATACATTTCAGTGAGGTCCCTACACTTTTGGAAAATCACAAAACAGCCCCCTTCTTCCTCCTCTAGCCCTGGCCTCCTCTACTCTCTCTGCGCCCGACTGCCGCCGCCGCTCTGCCGGCCATGTGTAGCGCTCCCGCCACCCCCACACCGCTCTGAGCCCTTCCACGCATCCTCCCCTGCCTCGCCCCCGCCTTCCCGACCCCGCGCTGGCCCGCCCCTGCTTCTTCCACGTCGCGCCGCCGCCGCCCGAGCTGCGACGCACACTGTCGGCGTCACCAGCTCCTGCTCGCACGCGTAGTACCTCTCTTGGCCTTAAGGCACGCCCAGCAGCTGCTCCCCGACCTGCTTATCCCGCGCAACAACTTCTTCTCCACTGCAATCTTCTTCCCCGAGCTCAATCCCTCACCGGACCTCTGCCGCCGTCCCTAGCCACCGTCGACAGCCACCCCCACCACCTCCGGACCCCGATCTAGTGCATCAGCAGAACAACCACGACCCACAGAAGCTCACTAAGCAAACCAATTTCCATTTCCTCCACCAGAACAGCCAGACCGCAGCGCCGACGAAACTCCTTTTCCGCCGCCCTGTGCAGGAAACCGAGGACCTCCCTGTAAAACCCTTAGCTAGTGTTAGCTGTCAACTTGTAAAATTCATAGGAATGTGTACAAAAATCCAAAAATTACCAAATCAGTTTTGTTGGAATCTAAAGATATAAACCTATAACTTTTGTTAATAAAGTTTGGTTTGAAACTAAATGCTTTTTGATTTATTTTAAACTTAAGGTAAAAGGGTATCTTATACATAACTTTTGCATACTAACTTATGTTCTTGTGATTTTTGGTATGTGGCTTCTTTAGATAATGTGTGAGCTAATGTAAAAATTTCATGCTTGGTACTATTTCGTAGTTTAAGTTCCTTTAAATTCTTGCAATTCCAAATTTGAAGTAGTTTGACTTTATTTAAGCATATTCCTAAGGCTTTTCTATTTAGCTCTTTTTACCATAACCTAATTTGATGATAATTGGTTCATAATTAAATTTTCAAGAATTTAAAGTTCTGTTTACTCCGGATTTGAATTTAAACTTAAAATTTGAATTCAAATTTAAATGTTTTAGTTTCTATTTCCAGAAAATTATGAAAAATTCACCATAAGCTTATTTACTGAAAATAAACTTATCCACAAAAATTCAAGGTCAGAATATTTATGGTTTTCAAAATAAAAATCAAACTGTTCGAATTACTTTGAAGTAATTCCATTAAAATGACATAACGTAAGTAAAGATAGTAGTTTGAAACCCCACCCCCTTGTTACATGAGTTTATGTTCATTAATTTATTGGTTTGCAATTTTATCGTGAAGTGAAATCCTTAACTTGAGAACCATCTCACTTAAATCATTGCATATCATGTAGAGTCAGCAACGCTCGATGACGGAGACTACGAGCTAGTCCTGGAACAAGACCAAGGGTTTTCTGAAGACCCGGTGAACATCGTCGAGACTCTAACTGAAGCTTCGAACCAAAGTTCCGAAATCCTTGACACTCCTGCACCCAACCCCACTGATGAAGACAAGCCCCGGTGCATAACCCAGTATTTCAAATTGCTACATTACGCAATCTTATACCTATATATTATACCTTGCATTAAGTCTAGGAGTTGAAAGAAAACCCTAGATGCATGAATCCTACGAACCTATGTATTGTGCGTGAGTCCATATCGAGTAGATGCTTTGCTAATAGGACCGGTAGAAGTCGGGTGATTCCTGTCACTCGCGCGATATAGGAGTTGAATGTTTACCATTCTGCAGTCACTATAAGGATCATGGACGGGGTCATGTACAGTATCATGACTCGGAAGGTTACCCCGTCTGTGTTGATAAATATTGATAAGGTCGAAGTGTGTGGTAGTGGTGGCTAAGCGTTTGAAAGTACTAGCCACATGCCGCGAAATATGGTAAAGCGGTAAGCCTAGTACCTGAATGGCCCGGCAAATGGACATGTCTCCACCACTCGATTATTTTAATTTCTGTTGTATACACGCATCGACGTGTGGGAGTACGTTCTGCATAGCAAACAGGAGTACGATCATGTAGCCGCGCTACAGACGTATGTCCTGCACAATTGGTGTGCGTACGGTCCTGCAGCCGCTTTTGGTGGCCCTGATCCATAACCCGGAATATGAGGAAAACGGTTGCTTCGGAACGATCTTTGGATGTTCCAAGCGTGTGAGTTAGGTTTACCCTTGCAAGGTTTGGAAATTTGATTCAGAATCGTCCATTTTCTCGTGGAGATTGAGACTGCTTATTCCTTCTGCCACATAGAGTAAGAACAGTAATCATTATGGAATAACCTGGATGGATGTTAATCCCTACCTTGTTTGTCTAGTATAGGTGCTAACCTAGAATAATTAATGAAACTAGAACCTGACCGCTAAAATATGAAAGTTAGTTCATATTCTTTGTTGCTTTTCAGCTGAAATTAAACCCAAAACCTTTTCAAGCCTTCATGAGTTTAGCTATGAGTTTAGCTATGAGTTTAGCATACTCAGTCTTGCTAGTGAATTTTTCAGGTATGACCTTCGAGAACCCCCCGGATAGTTCTGCTTGGCCAACTTCTGTTCCGTATGGCTGGTCTGTGGAATGGGATCCATCCTCGGCTGGCAGTGACCCTCTTGAGTGACACCAAGCTTTGGGCTGAGTACGGTGTCAACCTTCGCGACGTGCGTAGTCGCGCGTTTATTTTCCTTCCACTGTGAACTTGGACAAGCTGTGTAGCTTGTCATGTTAAACACTGTCTGTATAAGTTTACGTTAAGTTTGAAAAAGGTTTGTAATAATATTTGCGGTTCTGTAAATTAAAATTGATGAGTTGTGCTGTGATTGTAAACTCGCCTTCGTGTGAGGTAACCTGCTTCGATCCTGTTGAACCGTGGTTGTATCGGGCGGAGACCCGACAGACCAATGGGTTGTTCCGTTTGAAGTGCGTTGAGTTAATATTGGCTGTATAGCGATGATTAGCGCACTTGAGCCGGAATAATTCAGGCAGTTCTGCCACAGCTGGTATCAGAGCTGTAGGTTTACTCGTACAACTGCAGTAGCTCTTAAAAAGTGTTTTTAGGATAAAAATTGGCCCAACAGATGAATTTACAACGTGCGTTGGACCCGTTAAGGTTGGTGTTTAGAACGCAAAGCCCTAGGGATGTATATGGGAAATATCAGGTGGCTGCTAGTATATATATATATGTATAGATAGTTCTAATCTGCACCACTATTTTTGGTCAAAACTTAAATTCATGCACAACCCAACTTTACTTTTTGTAACAACACCTTCGGTGGTAAGGTAAGAAGGTAAGGATCCTCAGCTAACTGGGGAGTTAGCCTTCCCGTCGGTGATGCGAACCGAATGCTGTTTCTCAAGCAGTGGCCTACTTGAGATGCTGCCAATATATCAACTTAGGATGGTTATATTGGGAGTATATGGTTCGGCGTAGGGTATGGCGATCGCTGTTCATACCCCCGCAGTTTGCGGTACCCCCGTGAATACGTTGTTTAACGATGTATGTTAACGTTGTCTGTACGGCGGTAATGGTATAGATGCTGTTTCTATAGTGAACAGTATTATTTGAGAACGCTTTCATGTCGTGCTGCCATGAAAGGTTCATGTTATATATATGTGGTTTTCTGCAGGTACACTAACCATGATTAAGAGGTTAAGATGGATAGGACTTATCGACTAGTTATTAGGGAGAGACATATGTGCTATGCCACCGAAATTAACCCTGTAAGTCCGAAGATATTCGGCAGTTGTTTTTGGTTGTGAGATTGAATAGTACGTGCATGCATAATCCATCCTCAAACAAATGAATGTTTAAAAGTATTGTTATTTAAGACCAGGTAAAGTGCTGTCAATCCCTAGTATGGTTCTAATAGGATTCCTGTGATAGCTTTAGTTGAGTATCTTAAGCATCGATCTGATTTCTAGCTTTTGCTGTTATCAGAATTGATTTTTTTGTTCCATTTATCTTGTGAATTCTCAGCAGGGTAAATAAGTCTCACCATTTTCATTCTTATTGCAGATGACAGCCCCTTCCAACGTCTTTTGGGATCCTGCAGGACATCTCCACACTAATGCCTTGCACTAGAAGGGTTTTCCTCGTCTTCTCTGGGAATCACTAAGTTCGTTCTGCTATACCGAGCCCGCACAATATGATGTAGTGGAATATCAGGAAGAAGGTGTTCGTCGATGTCGAGTCAGAATGACTATTTCTCAACATCCCTTCCGCTCCCAATGGCAGCCCATCGAAGTCGATGTGGTAGGCTATCGTATAGTCAACACTATTGAGGCAGCAGCTCTTGAAGCCATCTACCTCTTCTGCAACCAGCACCCAAGGGAAGTTGCAGGACAGCCTATCGGTCTATTCCCTACAACAGATCCCAACGATCCTGAGTGGAATCTCATGGTAGTCCCTGAAAGTCACAGGTTGGAAGGCTCAGCGGAAGAAACGCTTCGAGGTACTATCCGGTTCATGAACGTTCAGCATCACTATCAACTTCGGCTACGTCGCGGTATGGGTCAGTTGACCAGTATCGCGCAAGGTCACTTCAGGGATGCTGACCGACTAGTCACCCAAATAGAACAGCTTCAAGCTTTGGTGACAGAAAAGGAGGGAATCATTGCTGCACGAGAGGAGACCATTCTTCACCGAGAAGATCAGATCATTGAGAGTGATGCGATGATCACCCAATGCAACACGATCATTGAGTTTCTCCAGGAACAAATCCACGACCTCATCCTTGAGGTTGATGATGCCCATGCTCAAATCAACGAACTCCAACAGCAGCCAGCACCTCTTGCTGTACCAGCACCCGAAGCCGAAGAAGAAGATCCAGAGGAAATTGAAGGAGTTTTAGACCTTGATTCCGAGCATGGAGATCCTATTCTTAGTCCCCATCATTCCTCTTCGGGCAGTCAGTCATCCGTGGGCAACTTCGATGACTTTTAGTTTCGTTTGAGTTGGTGACATCCTAGCTATAATTAGTGTAGAAAGGTGTGACTTAGGTAGTGAGTAGTCTACCTAGATCTAGAGCCACTTGTTGTATTATATGTGGCATGTGTACTTATGAAATGACTTGTAGTAGTTAAAGCGCCCTGATGTAAGATGTAAGGACCACCAATGTTTGCGTAGTAATCCAAACCCCGTGTTCTACTATCTTACTTAATCTCTTTGCATCCGAAATGAGTTGATTGAACAGAGCATGTTACATATCTTTTTGGCAACTGTGTATCATCTGAAATTAGGAGTAAGAATATGTTGATAATCATGGACATCTCCTTTGTTTCAGATGGTTGGAGCTACTCACGGAACTCTAGAAGGTTTTCGGCCCGATCAAGCCAGCGGTTCCCAGAAACCGCCACCAGCCCCGCCAAATCTATCCGAGGTCATGGCCCGACAAACTGAACTCCTCAACCAGCTTGTGCAGGCTCAAATGGGCCAATATCATCATCAATCCCGAGGCCGAGATGAACTCCCATCGGCCAGTTATCAAGACTTCCTCAGCATCTAGCCTCCACTATCCCATAAGGCGGATGAGCCCCTTGACGCTGACGCTTGGCTCCGTACCATCGAATCCAAGTTCGCCTTGTTGTCTGCCCCGTGTTCAGATGAGAACAAGGCGCTCTTTGCAGCCCAACAACTCCGTGGCACTGCCCACATCTGGTGGGATCATTATCATGCCATGCAGCCTGCCGGTCATGGCGTCACTTGGGACGAATTTCGGACCGCTTTTCGAGTGCACCATATCCCCGAAGGACTCATTGAGCGAAAGCTCAATGAATTTCTAAATCTGACTCAGGGAACCCGCACCGTCATGCAATATGCATAGGTCTTCAACCACTTGTGCCAGTACGCGGGTTATCATGCGGACACAGACGCCCGCAAAAGAGATCATTTCCGTCGAGGCCTGAACACCAAACTTAAGGAACGATTGAATTTGGTAAAGGCCGACAATTTCAATGAGCTGGTCAATATGGCCATCACCCAAGAGGAATGCATCTCAGCCCACAGAGCACAAAAGAAGCGGAAGTCACCCACGGGACCTTCAACAGCGCAACCGTCAAGGTATCGGTTGGTCCAGAGCACCGCTACCTGAGCACCGCCTCGAAGCAACTTGCCTGGCAGATGGGTAGCCAGACCACCCAAGCAGGCACGATTCAATCGACCACCAACACCACAACCTCAGCAGCAACAGCAACAGGGTCCGCGACCGAGCTTTCCGCCAGCCAACCAAGGAAACAACAACTATCGTTGTTTCAACTGCGGCAGCCCATCCCACTTCATCAAGGATTGCCCTCAACCTAGAAAATCCTTCCAAGGGCAAACCTCCAACCCGAACAGCAAGGGCAAGGGCAAGAAACAAATGGTCCAAGTCCGCCAGGGAAGGGCGAACCTCGCCACTCTCTCCGAACTTCCCGAGGGGACACCAATAATGACGGGTACTTTCTCTATCAACCATCAACCCATGATTATACTTTTTGATTCCGGTGCCACCCATAGTTTTATCAGTTCAAAATGTGGAACAAAATTAGGCTTGGGTCTTTATCCTACTAGTGGGGCCTATATGATAGCAACTCCTGGCGGTAAAATATCCTCAAACCAAGTTTGTAGAAGCGTGCCAATTCAGATGGGTAGAAATCTTGTGAGGACAGATTTACTGTTATTGGACCTAGAAGGAATAGATGTTCTCTTAGGTATGAATTGGATGACCTAGCACCATGTGTCATTAGATATCTCCTCCCGAACCGTGGAAATAGATTCACCTGAGCATGAACCTACCATTCTTTATCTTCCACAACGGGAGTACACCAATCTTTGTACCTATGCTATAACGGGGGTCAAATTAAAGGATATCCCTATCGTCTGTGAATACCCAGACGTCTTTTCAGACGATTTGCCTGGAATGCCCCCAGATCGAGATATTGAGTTTATCATAGAACTGCAGCCCGGCACAGCCCCTATCTCTAAGAGACCCTATCGTATGCCACCCAATGAGCTTGCCAAGTTAAAAATCCAACTCCAAGACCTCCTTGATAAGGGTTTCATTCGTCCGAGTGCATCACCATGGGGTTGTTCAGCCTTATTTGTGAAGAATAAAGACAATAGCTTAAGGCTATGTGTAGACTATCGCCCCCTCAATGCGGTAACTATTAAAATCAAGTATCCACTACCCCGCATTGACATTCTCTTCGATCAGTTAGCCGGAGCTAAGGTATTTTCTAAGATTGATCTTCATTCCAGTTATCATCAAATTAAGATCAGGCTGAGTGACATTCCAAAAACAACCTTCTCTACCAGATATGGACTCTATGAATATCTGGTCATGTCATTTGGTCTTACCAATGCTCCAGCCTATTTCATGTATCTCATGAATTCTGTCTTCATGCAAGAACTCGACAAATTTATTGTGGTCTTCATTGATGACATTATGATCTACTCTAAAAATTCGGAAGATCATGCAAAACATCTTCATGTTATTCTTTAGCGATTAAGAGACCACCACTTATACGCCAAAATCTCCAAGTGCGAGTTCTGGTTAGATACTATGAAATTTCTAGGTCATACTATCTCCGGTGACGGTATATCCGTTGACCCCAGTAAAGTACAAGAAGTGATGGATTGGAAACCTCCAACATTAGTCCATCAGATTCGTAGTTTTCTTGGTCTAGCTGGCTATTATCATTGTTTCATTCCTGACTTTTCCAGAATAGCCAAACCTATGACCGAACTACTAAAGAAAGGTGTTAAATTTTCTTGGGATCAAAAATGCGAAGATGCCTTCCACACTCTCCGAGACCATCTTACAACTGCCCCAGTCCTAGCTCAACCAGATGTGTCAAAACCCTTCGACATCTATTGTGCTGCTTCAGGAACCGGACTTGGTTGTGTGCTTATGCAGGACAACCGAGTAATTGCATATGCATCACGAGCACTTAGGGTTCATGAATAGAACTACCCTACCCATGATCTTGAACTCGCAGCCGTAATTCATGCCCTAAAGATCTGGAGGCATCATCTGATGGGTACGAAGTGTCATATTTATACTGACCACAAAAGCCTCAAGTACATCTTCACACAAGCAGATCTGAATATGAGGCAAAGACGCTGGCTAGAGCTTATCAAAGACTATAATTTGGAAGTACACTATCATCCAGACAGGGCCAATGTCGTTGCAGATGCACTTAGTTGCAAAGCACATTGCTCTTGCTTATTTGTAGAAGCTTTCAACGAGACTCTTTGTTGGGAAATGAGAAAGCTTAATCTAGAAATCATTCCCCAAGGTGACTTGAACCATCTCTCAGGTTAAGCCACGCTTAGGGATAGCATTGTTCTAGCTCAACAGCGTAATAAAGGGGTCAGAATCATTAAGCAGAAGATAACACAAGGAGAAGGGAAGTATAAGTGCTTCCGAGTAGATCCAGAAGGAGTTTTATGGTTCAACGAACGTATCGTTGTACCCAAGCACCATAAGCTCCGTAAACAGATATTTGACGAGGCCCACCTATCTAAATTCTCTATGCACCCTGGCAGTATGAAGATGTACCAGGATCTGAAACAAAACTTCTGGTGGACTCGTATGAAATGAGAAATTGCCAAGTATGTCTCAGAATGTGATATCTGCCAAAGAGTTAAAGCCAGTCATCTAAAAACTACTGGTATTCTTCAACCTCTATTTATTCCCTCTTGGAAATGGGAGGATATCAGTATGGACTTTATTGTTGGCTTACCCAACACTTCTCTGAGGCATGACTCCATTTGGGTAATCGTTGATCGATTGACCAAGACTGCACATTTCCTTCCCGTGCATACTACGTATAATGCCAAAAAGTATGCTGAGATCTATTTGGATCAAATCGTTCATCTTCATGGAGTACCTAAGACGATCATTTCTGATCGTGGAGCACAGTTTATTGCTCGATTCTGGGAGCAACTACAACATGCTCTTGGAACTAAGTTAATTCGAAGCTCCGCATATCACCCTCAGACAGACGGACAGACTGAAAGGGTAAATCAAATCTTGGAAGACATGTTTAGAGCCTGTGTACTTCAGTATGACAAAAGTTGGGACAAATACTTGTCATTGGCAGAATTCTCTTACAACAACAGCCTATCAAACCAGTCTCAAAATGGCCCCTTTCGAAGCGTTATACGGTCGCGATGCTGAACTGCTTTGAGTTGGTCACAAACCGGCGAGCGTAAAATCTTTGGACCAGACCTTGTCACTGAAGCAGAGGAAAAAGTGAAGACTATTCAGAGCAATTTAAAGGCAGCCCAATCTCGACAGAAAAGCTACGCTGACATACGAAGAAGACAATTACAGTTTCAAATCAGAGATTTCGTCTATCTTTGAGTATCCCCTACCCGAGGTGTTCAAAGGTTCGGCGTAAAAGGGAAACTTGCTCCTCGTTATGTCAGACCCTTTGAAATTCTTGAAATCTGTGGACCTGTAGCTTACCGTCTTCAACTTCCTCCTCAACTAACGGACATCCATGACATCTTCCATGTATCTCAACTTAGGAAGTGTGTCAAAGTTCCTACTGAGGTCATTAATTCCCAAACCATCAAAATCGAACCTGATCTAACCTATACAGAACATCCAATTAGAGTATTAGACACCAAAGAAAGAAGCACTAGAAGAGAAACCATCAGGATGTTCAAGATTTAGTGGAACCATCATACGGAAGAAGAAGCAACATGGGAAACCGAATCTTATCTTCAACATAATTTCCCAGACTTCCTTCAAACCAACTTTCAAACCTGATCGTTCAATTCCATCTTGTTCCGGAATCTCGGGATGAGATTCTTTTTAGGGGGGAAGGCTGTGACACTCAAGTACTTAGTGTTGTCATACATTAGATTTTAGTATAAAGTTGTGTTCAAAATATGGTGAAAGTGTGTTTAAAAATTTAAATGCTAAGGAAAAAGGGTGTTTATATAGTTATAAATTAATAAAGGTCCTATAGTGAAATAAGTGAACATGGGAGGTAGAATCCAAATACATGAAGGTTATTTTGGCAAAAGTCAAAAACTTGTGTTTAAATCGCAAATGTAGGTGAAACTACACATAGGATGTAAATGTAGTGTAGTTTTTAAATAGGATTTATATAAAGTTTAGAAACTTTGCTAAGTTTTATATTAATTTCAAATCCTTAGCTCTTCTGCAAATGAACCTTAAAGCAAAGTTGTAGATTTTGATAAACCCTACACTTTTGCTTTTGGGCCCATCTTCATTTGAGATCTGATTTGAAAGTTACTTATACATTTCAGTGAGGTCCCTACACTTTTGGAAAATCACAAAACAGCCCCCTTCTTCCTCCTCCAGCCCCGGCCTCCTCTGCTCCCTCTACGCCCGACTGCCGTCGCCGCTCTGCTGGCCATGTGCAGCGCTCCCGCCACCCCCGCGCCGCTCTGAGCCCTTCCACGCATCCTCCCCTGCCTCACCGCCGCCTTCCCAACCCCACGCTGGCCCGCCCCTGCTTCTTCCATGTCGCACCGCCGCCGCTCGAGCTGCCACGCGCACCGCCGGCGTCGCCAGCTCCTGCTTGCGCACGTAGTACCTCTCTTGGCTTTAAGGCACGCCCAGCAGCTGCTCCCCGACCTGCTTATCCCGCGCAACAACTTCTTCTCCACTGCAATCTTCTTCCCCGAGCTCAATCCCTCACCGGACCTCTGCCGCAATCCCTAGCCACCGTCGACAGCCACCCCCACCACCTCCGGACCCCGATCCAGTGCATCAGCAGCACAGCCACGACCCACAGAAGCTCACTAAGCAAACCAATTTCCATTTCCTCCACCAGAACAGCCGGACCGCAGCGCCGACGAAGCTCCTGTTCCGCCGCCCGTTCGGCCTCACCGTCGACCCACCGCTACCGAGCCCCTCAACCCCAACCCGGAGGACCAACAGCACCACGTCATCTCCCTGAAGCGATCCTGCTCCTCCTTCACCGCCTTCCGCCGCCCCAGCCCGAAGAACACCATGCCGCCATCGCCGCCTGTGAGAGCCCGAAGTCCACCTCACCATCGACAACTACCTTCCGCCCCGCCTCCGACCAAATTGGGTACGGGAAAAGCATCCCCGCACTCCTGCGAAGCTCATGCGCGCCCCCTCCGTCCCTGTTTGTCGGCCCCTCGCCGAGAACACGAGCACGCCGTCACAGCCGCCACCATCCATCGTCGCCGGCCATGCTCCGCCGTTGCTCGTCAAGCACATCACCCACCATCGTGACCAGTAGCTCCTGTAGGCCACGTAGCACCTGTTCTTCCCCGGCCAAACCCTCGCCGCCGGCGAGAACACGTCGGCCAGAACCGCCGGTCGCCGTCGCGAGCTATCAAGGGCCCTTTTGCAAATACCTTTTCTATTCTAGGGTCCCCTGTGCAAGAAACCGAGGACCTCCTTGTTAAACCCTAAGCTAGTGTTAGCTGTCAACTTGTAAAATTCATAGGAATGTGTATAAAAATCTAAAAATTACCAAATAAGTTTTGTTGGAATCTAGAAATATAAACCTACAACTTTTGTTAATAAAGTTTGGTTTGAAACTAAATGCTTTTTGATTTATTTTAAACTTAAGGTAAAAGGGTATCTTATACATAACTTTTGCATACTAACTTATGTTCTTGTGATTTTTGGTATGTGGCTTCTTTAGGTCATGTGTGAGATAATGTAAAAATTTCATGCTTGGTACTATTTTATAGTATAAGTTCCTTTAAATTCTTGCAATTCCAAATTTGAAGTAGTTTGAATTTATTTAAGCATATTCCTAAGGCTTTTTTGTATTTAGCTCTTTTTACCATAAACTAATTTGATGATAATTGGTTCATAATTAAATTTTCAAGAATTTAAAGTTCTGTTTACTCAGGATTTGTATTTGAACTTAAAGTTTGAATTCAAATTCAAATGTTTTAGTTTCTATTTCCAGAAAATTATGAAAAATTCACCATAAGCTTATTTATTGAAAATAAACTTATCCACAAAAATTCAAGGTCAGAATCTTTATGGTTTTCAAAATAAAAATCAAACTGGTCGAATTACTTTGAAGTAATTCCATTAAAATGACATAACCTAAGTATAGATAGTAGTTTGAAACCCTGCCCCCTTGTTACATGAGTTTATGTTCATTAATTTATTGGATTGCAACTTTATCATGAAGTGAAATCCTTAACTTGAGAACCATCTCACTTAAATCATTGCATATCATGTAGAGTCAGCAACGCTCGACGACGGAGACTATGAGCTAGTCCTGGAACAAGGCCAAGGGTTTTCTGAAGACCCGGTGAACATCGTCGAGACTCTAACTGAAGCTCTGAACCAAAGTTCGGAAATCCTTGACACTCCTGCACCCAACCCCACTGAAGAAGGCAAGCCCCGGTGCATAACCCAGTATTTCAAATTGCTACATTACGCAATCTTATACCTATATATTATACCTTGCATTAAGTCTGGGAGTTGAAAGGAAACCCTAGATGCATGAATCTTACGAACCTATGTATTGTGCGTGAGTCCATATTGAGTAGATGCTTTGCTAATAGGACCGGTAGAAGTCGGGTGATTCCTATCACTCGTGCGATATAGGAGTTGAATGTTTACCATTCTGCAGTCACTATAAGGATCATGGATGGGGTCATGTACAGTATCATGACTCGGAAGGTTACCCCGTCTGTGTTGATAAATATTGATAAGGTCGAAGTGTGTGGTAGTGGTGGCTAAGCGTTTGAAAGTACTAGCCACATGCCGCGAAATATGGTGAAGCGGTAAGCCTAGTACTTGAATGGCCCGGCAAATGGACATATCTCCACCACTCGATTATTCTAATTTCTGTTGTATACACGCACCGACGTGTGGGAGTACGTTCTGCATAGCAGACAGGAGTACGATCATATAGGCGCGCTACAGTCGTATGTCCTGCACAATTGGTGTGTGTACGGTCCTGCAGCCGCTTGTGGTGGCCCTGATCCATAACCCGAAATATGGGGGAAACAGTTGCTTTGGAACGATCTTTGGATGTTCCAAGCGTGTGAGTTAGGTTTACCCTTGCAAGGATTGGAAATTCGATTCAGAATCGTCCGTTGTCTCATGGAGATTGAGACTGCTTATTCCTTCTGCCACATAGAGTAAGAACAGTAATCATTATGGAATAACCTGGATGGATGTTAATCCCTACCTTGTTTGTCTAGTATAGGTGCTAACCTAGAATAATTAATGAAACTAGAACCTGGCCGCTAAAATATGAAAGTTCGTTCATATTCTTTGTTGCTTTTCAGCTAAAATTAAACCCAGAACCTTTTCAAGCCTTCATGAGTTTAGCTATGGGCAAAGTATACCCTAATCCTAGGTAAGCCTTGGTGAGTATTAGCATACTCAGTCTTGCTAGTGAATTTTTCACGTATGACCTTCGAGAACCCTCCGGATAGTTCTGCTTGGCCAACTTCTGTTCCGTATGGCTGGTCCGTGGAATGGGATCCGTCCCCGGCTGGCAGTGACCCTCCTGAGTGACACCAAGCTTTGGGTTGAGTACGGTGTCAACCTTCACGATGTGCGTAGTCGCGTGTTTATTTTCCTTCCGCTGTGAACTTGGACAAGCTGTGTAGCTTGCCGTGTTAAACACTGTCTGTATAAGTTTACGTTAAGTTTGAAAAAGGTTTGTAATAATATTTGCGGTTCTGTAAATTAAAATTGATGAGCTGTGCTGTGATTGTAAACTCGCCTTCGTGCGAGGTAAACCTGCTTCGATCCTGTTGAACCGTGGTTGTATCGGGCGGAGACCCGACAGACCAATGGGTTGTTCCATTTGAAGTGCGTTAAGTTAATATCGGTTGTATAGCGATGATTAGGGCACTTGAGCCAGAATAATTCAGGCGGTTCTGCCACATTCGTCAAACGAAGTCACGTCATAATTCTTTGTAACCAATGGATCCAATGCATCCCAATGGATCCCAAACTCATGTTTTATAGCATTTCAGACCGTTTCGTTACCGCATGAAAGTTTGTGCAAGACGGGCTGAACAGGTGCAATTAATGCACAAGTTTGTGCAACGATGTCATGTCGAATATTTTTGCATCAAATGCACCTGATCCACCCGATTGTACCCCAAACTCATGTTTTGGGGTATTTCAGACCGTTTCGTTACTGCAAGAAAGTCAGTACAAGGCTGGCTGAACTGGTGCGACTAAAGCACTAGTTTGTGAAACGAAGTTGCGTCAGAATTTTTCGCAACGAACGCACCCGATCAACCCTATTGGATCCCAAACTCATATTTTGGGGCGATTCGGGCCCTTTCGTTACTGCACGAAAGTTGGTGCAAAACAGGCTAAGCTAGTGCAATTAATGTACAAGTTTATAAAACGAAGTCATGTTGGAATTTCTAGTAACGAACGCAACTGATCCTCCCCATTGGACACCAAACTCAAGTTTTGGGGCGTTTTGGACCGTTTCATTACTACATGAAAGTCGGTGCAAAATGGGCTGAACTGGTGCAATGAATGCACAAGTTTGTGCAACCCAGTCGTGTCAGGATTTTTTTGCAATGAAGGCACCCGATCCACTCCATTGGACCCCAAACTCATATTTTGGGGTGTTTCAGACCATTTCATTATTGCTCGAAAGTCGGTGCAAAACGGGCTGAATTGTTGCAATCATTGCACAAATTTGTGCAACGAAGTCGTGTCGGAATTTTTTGTAAGCATTGTATCCGATCCACCCCTTTGGACCCCAAACTCATATTTTGGGGCGTTTCAGACTGTTTCCTTACTACATGAAAGTCGGTGGAAAACGGGCTGAATTGGTGCAAGTAATGCGCAAGCTTGTGCAACGATGTCGTGTCGGAATTTTTTGCAATGAACGCACCCGATCAACCCCATTGGGTCCCAAACTCATGTTTTGTGGCGTTTTAGACCGTTTCTTTATTGCATGAAAGTTGGTGCAAAATGGGCTGAATTGGTGCAATAAATGCACAAGTTTGTGCAACGAAGTCGTGTTGTAATTTTTTGTAAGTAACGCGCCCAATCCACCCCACTAGACCCCAAACTTATGTTTAGGGGCGTTTCGAACCATTTCATTAATACACGAAAGTCGGTGAAAATGGGTTGTACTGCTGCTATTAATGCACAGATTTGTGCAACGAAGTCGTGTCGCAATTGTTTGTAACGAATGCAACTGATCCACCTCATTGAACCCCAAACTCATATTTTGGGGCATTTAAAATCGTTCCGTTACGGCATGAACTTCGATGCAAATCGAGATGAACTTGTGCCATTAAAGCACATGTTCATGCAATGAAATCGCATAAGAATTTTTCACAACGAACGCACCTAATCCAACCTATTGGACCCCAAACTCATGTTTTGGGGCATTTCAGACCATTTCGTTACTGCATGAATGTTGGTGCAAGACGGGCTGAACATGTGCGACTAATTCACTAGTTTGTGCAACAAAGTGTCGTTGAAATTTTTCGCAACGAACGCACCTGATCCACTCCATTGGACCCCAAACTTATATTTTGTGGCGTTTCGGACCGTTTAGTTAATGCGCGAAAGTTGGTCCAAAATGGACTGAATAGGCGCAATGAATGCACAAGTTCGTGCAACGATGTCGCATCGGACTTTTTCAGATCAAATGCACCGGATCCACCCGATTGGACCCCAAACTCAAGTTTTGGGGCGTTTCGGACTGTTTCGTTAGTCCACGAAAGTCGGTGCAAAACGGGCTGAACTGGTGCAATAAATGCACAAGTTTGTGCAATGAAGTCGTGTCGCCATTGTTTGCAATGAACGCAACCGATCCACCCCATTGGACCCCAAACTCATATTTTGGGGCATTTCCAACCGTTCCGTTACGGATGAACTTTGATACAAAGCGGGATGAACCGATGCCATTAATGCATACGTTCATGCAATGAAATCGCATCAGAATTTTTCACAACGAACGCACCCGATCCACCCCATTGGACCCCAATCTAATGTTTTGGCTCGTTTCGAACCGTTTCATTACTGCATGAACTTTGATGCAAAATGGGATGAACTGGTGCTATTAATGCACAAGTTCATGCAATGAAGTTGCGTTAGAATTTTTTGCAACCAACACACTCGATGCACCCCAATGGACCCCAAACTCAAGTTTTGGGGCGTTTCAGACCGTTTCGTTACTCCACGATAGTCAGTGCAAAATGGGCTGAACAGGTGCAATTAATGCATAAGTTTGTACAGCGAAGTCATGTTGGAATTTTTTATAACGAACGCACCCTATCCACCCCATTGGACCCCAGACTCATGTTTTGGGGCGTTTCAGACCATTTCGTTATGGCACGAACCTCAATGCAAAATGGGCTGAATTGGTGCCATTAATTTACACGTTCATCCAACAAAGTCGCGTCAGAAATGCAACCAACGCACCCGATGCACCCCAATGGACCCCAAACTCATGTTTTAGGGCGTTTCGGACCGTTTCATTACTGCATGAAAGTTTATGCAAAACGGGCTGAACAGGTGCAATTAATGCACAAGTTTGTGCAACGATGTTGTGTCGGAATTTTTCACATCAAATGCACCCGATCCACCCGATTGTACCCCAAGCACATGTTTTTGGGGCGTTTTAGACCATTTCGTTACTGCACGAAAGTCAGTGCAAAGCAGGCTGACCTGGTGCGACTAATGCAGTAGTTTGTGCAACGAAGTTGCGTCAGAATTTTTACGCACCCAATCCACCCTATTGGACCCCAAACTCATATTTTTGGGCGTTTTGGACCTTTCGTTAGTGCACGAAAGTCGGTGCAAAATGGGCTGAGCTAGAGCAATTAATGCATAGTTTGTACAACAAACTCGTGTTGGAATTTTTACTAATGAACGCAACTGATTCTCCCCATTGGACCCCAAACTAATGTTTTGGGGCGTTTTGGACCGTTTTGTTACTACATGAAAGTCGGTGCAAAACGGGTTGAACTGGTGGTATTAATGCACAAGTTTGTGCAATGCAGTCGTGTCGCAATTGTTTGCAACGAACGCAACCGATCCACCTCATTGGACCCCAAACTCATGTTTTCCGGCGTT
This sequence comes from Panicum hallii, assembly GCF_002211085.1. Classification (NCBI taxonomy): domain Eukaryota; kingdom Viridiplantae; phylum Streptophyta; class Magnoliopsida; order Poales; family Poaceae; genus Panicum; species Panicum hallii. The sequence goes on along the minus strand of NC_038050.1, from coordinate 25,322,902 downwards.
TCCAACCGTTCCGTTACAGCATGAACTTCGATTCAAAGCGGGATGAACCGATGCTATTAAAGCACAAGTTCATGCAATGAAATCGCATCAGAATTTTTCGCATCGAACGCACCTGATCCAACCCGTTGGACCCCAAACTCACGTTTTGGGGCGTTTTAGACCATTTCGTTACTGCACGAAAGTTGGTGCAAGACGGGCTGAACATGTGCGACAAATGCACTAGTTGGTGCAACAAAG